>NW_019416368.1:0-26334 GCF_000390285.2 Anoplophora glabripennis | reverse complement strand
CGTTGTTATTGCTGTTATTGATCTTGCTGGTGCTTATGCTTCTGTTGTTGTTATCGTCGTTGTTGATGCCGTAGTAGTAGTAGTAGTTGTTAGGGATGGGCGGTTATTGAAAAATAACCGGTTATCGGTTAACCGGTTATTTTTCTTAGTCGGTTAAACCTGAATCGGTTAACCTCTACCTAAAAACCGGTTATTGAAATAACCGGCCCTTTTAAATTTTTGTGAGTGCTCTAATTTATCTCTGTATTAAAAAATTGTGTAGTCATGTATCTGATTTAAAAATTTATATTTTTTTACTTTTATTCAAACACCAAGCAGTGCTTATATTTATTTTTTAAAACTTTATCAAATGGTTAGGTTTTCATATCGAGGAGAAATAAAACATTGATTTGACAGCTGAAATTTATTGTTATTTTGACACTTCTTCATAATGACCAACATGTTTTGTCCCGCTAGGGAGGCCTAATTAGCGTAGTCCGACCCACAGACCACTAAATAGGATGTCCAGCCAACGATGGCTTAAGTCTGATCACAGCAAAATAAATATTTATTTATTTTGTCTATGCTGTGGTCTGATCTACTATCAAGTTTAAGGATAGAGCACAATATATTTTAATCGTACAGTGAGCTAGAGCTAAAATTTTCACTCGGTCCCGGTAAAATAACCGGCACGCGGTTTTTGACATAAATAATCGGTTATCAGGTTAAACCGAAGTCGGGAAATAACCGGTTTTTGACCGGTTAACCGACACACAATAATCGGTTATTCATTTAACCGGTTATTTTTGCCCATCCCTACAGTAAAGCGACTTGACACTCCGTCAAGATCAAAACGTATTGGATGATTGGATGTTGTGGTCATGTGGCACGTGCATGATTACAAATATGATCCGTGATCATAAATGCATGTGGATTCTGGACTGGCGGCTAGCCACACCGATTCCACTTTGGCTTCCACATTGCGCACATGCTCCAACCATCAAACTCGTTTAGTTTCCCGGGCGTATTTAAAATATTGATATTAGGTATATCATGTAGGTTTTGGCAGAGTAACTGTTAATATTGTATGATTAAATTATTTTGTTGATAGTTAATGTAGATTGTAGATTAGCAATGATCTTAATTAAACACAATTCTGAGTTTTTGTTATTCATTGTTAAAACCTGTTAGGCAAAAAAAAACACTTGTAAAAATAAAGATATTTATTTTTTAAATAAGCATATTTAAGGCAATATTATTTAATTCCGGAATCAATCCAACAAAACGAATGCATTGACATACATATTTGACAGAAATAGCAGAGTTTTATAAAATCAATGGCGCAAATCACAGAATAGAAAAGGAATAATAATCGTTCTCGTTCTAGGTTATAAAACAATACAAACACAAACCTTTTGACATCCTGTAATTCCTGTAACCTGTAATAATAACATTTAAAGTTACAATCTTACCTTACAATAACAATTTTATCTGTAATGAGATAATTTGTTTAATTTGCGCCTTTTAAGTATCAATTATTATTAATTTTATTAACTTTGAAAATATTTTCAAGTATGTCTGAAAGTGACGAAGAATGGCAGCCTCATAGTAGCACAGGCCATTTTTTAAAAAGACCAAAAAAGGTTTTAACAAAGTTTAAATCTAATCAGTCTAAAAACATTTTAAATGGAACAACAGGAATCAAACCAATATTACACGATAATGTTAATTCTAAATACTTATATAATTTTTCTAAACAAATCTTACGGATAGAATATCCGGGTCTTGTGAAAGATGTAACTTCTGCAATTGAAACACTTGGAAAAATGCAAGAAATAGAAATGGTAATATTTTTGTAACATATGTAAAATTTACAGTTTTTGGCTTGAAAGATGTATATTTCTTATATCTAAGTTACATGTATTATTTGCTTGAGACGTTAAGAATTAAGAGTATTTGTTTTTTTTTTTAATTGATCAGTACTCGAAATCTATAATACAGTAAATTAATATTTTATAAACTCAAACTTGTTCTGTATTTTCATAGGCAGCTGCAGATCACAGAATTAAGTTGGAATTACGTTTTCATCCAAATAACAAATACAACAAACCTTGCAGTGCTGATAGAGACACGAATCCTGGAATTTTAATAAGAGTTAAACATGCTCCCACTAAATCACAACTGGATGAGCCAAAATATGACTATGAAGTTATAGGAGTAACATCATTAAATTTTAAGTTTAATCGTAATTATCAATATTTTACCAATTTGTTTTAATTTTAAGTTTGAAAGTAATATTGATGACTTAGTATCTAATTAGGATGAAATTTAGATGTTAAGGCTTAGAAGTTTTTCTCATTTAGTTGACATGATAATCTCAAAATACACTTATAAGTATTGTAATTTTTTTTTAGTTTCGAAGTAATTGCAAATATACACCGTAATTACTTAATAAGCTGATAATATCAATAATACAAAAATAGTGTTTCAAATAAAAGTTCCAACAGATCAATTTCTTCATATTCTAAAATTATTGTAAATTATACAGGGTGTCCCATTTCATCTGAGCATTACCATTATATTTTCAAATGGAACACATTAAACAGGGTGTTCTAAAAAGGTTGTGCCAAACTTCACGATTTTAGAGGGGACATTGTGATGAAAAACTTTTGCATAGAGACCCCTAGTCAAAAGTGAACCGTTTCGGCTCCAAAATCATCGTACTTCCTGAGCTATTGGACAATGCACACAATCCTATGGGTACGCAAGCTAGAATGTGGTAGCAACAAGACGGTGCACCTGCACATTTTTCCCGTATTGTACAGGATTACCTAAACCAACAATTTCCTGCACGATGGATCGGAAGAGGATTTAATCCAATTGAATTTTTTTCTCTGGGGTTACATCAAGTCGTTGGTGTATGAAACTCCCGTTGACAGCCAAGAGAAATTATTGGGAAGTGTGATGGCAGCCTCTCTTTACGTACAGCAAGATCCGCACATCCTCCAACGGGTGCATGATTCTATGCTTCAAAGGACCAATTTATCTAATGAAGTTGGGGGGTCGTCATTTTGAAACTTTATTATAATTTTTTCCTTTATCAGTAATAAACAATAATATGATATTGATATGTTTTATATTCAAGCAAGTCATTTTGAAACTTTATTATTTTTTGTTATCAGTATGACTTTGGAGCCGAAACGGCTCATTTTTGACTAGGGCACCCTACGCAAAAGTTTTTCATCACAATGCCCCCTCTAAAATCCTGAAGTTTGGCACAACCTTTTTGGAACACTCTATATATTTAAATACTTTATTTAATTTAAGGCATATTTTGATAAACAGATATTTGGTTATTTAAAGCTTTTGTAAGAAACATGTATATTTTAGAAATCTAAAAAATCTAAAATGAAACATGATAACAAGATAGGTTTTTTACAAGCATGAAGAAACCTATCTTCAATTAATAATTACAGATTTAAATGAAACCTTATATTAAATTTGTTACAGATAGATGCAAAATTTAATTTTCTTGAATTTTATAAAGGTTTGATGAAATCTATTACGGACGAGTTTTTAAATTCATCGGAAAATGTTATATTTACCAAATTATGCATTTGTCTCCTAATTCCAAGTATATGAAAGGGTCTATAATTTGATGTATGCACATTTTTGAGAGATGAATTTAAAAACTCGTACCTACTTCTGTAGTTTTTTTTCATATTTCTGGAATCTTTAAGACTAACATGGACTATGAAAATGATCATTGAGTATCGTATGACATAAAAGTTACCTAAATATTATAGCACGATGTGTCATACATCGCAATGGGCCAGTGGAGACTATTGTAACAGAAAGCCATCATAGACATTGACATTTCATTCAGATAGTTACAAAAATACAAAAAAAACTACAATAATATTTGTTTTATTCTACTTTAATAGAATGGATAGAAGATTTAAAATATTTGTCTAAAATAAATCCATTTGCGCATAATCTAAAACTTGGGACTTCTGTCACCCACAATTGTTATTTTTCTATTTGAAATTGATTAAGTAAGTAAAACATAAGATTATGTTTAAACAAGTGGTGAAATCTGCATCTGCTATCATGTTTAGTTTCAAACATATTTGATATTTTCAAGGATGCTGTAGACAATTTTTTTCTGTCATGTACAGTATATTTTAGATCCAGTATGTTTATCAAAACGTACCATAAATTTATGAAAAATTCAAAAATGCTTATATATACAGTCTATTCTTTTTCAAAAATGAAGTTAGATAATACAGAGAAGTACTGGAACATTCTATATAATTGAAAATAATTTTAATATGTAGCAAAATTGTTTTGATGCAATCTCAAGGTACAATTTTTATTTGAAACACTTTTTATATTATTGATATTACTAGAAATAAGGAAGAATCCGTCTTAAATAAAAAAATCCTCAGGATGCTTTAGAGGAATTTTAAATAAATTATAAGATAGTATAAGGTGATTCATAGAAGTGCAAAAAAAAAATTCAGAAGATAGAACATCGGTAATCTTAAAATTTTGCGTCATAAATTTGTACCCAATTTTTAATGGTTTAGTAGAATCACTGCACCGGTTTTCAACCACTTATGGTAAATTTTTTATCTTTAAGCCTCAACAACTTCATAAAAACTTCTTTGTTTGGAGGTCAACTTTGTTACTAATCCAATAAATAGATATTCTAAAATTAGAAAATTGTTCAAAGCAGAATCACAAAGCCAACAACAACATAAAGCTTCTGAAGGGAAAAAGGCCCATTGGAGAACATCTTCCGAATATTGAAAAAATATCATTTTTATTTTTTGTCTCTGTTCCAATTAGTACTTTTGGAAGGCATTCTGCAACTGAAAAAACTTATTTTCAAAGATAAAAAAAGGTGTACGAGAAAATCTGCTCGCTAAAATTGAAGAAATATGAATAGTACAGTCAACAACCGACAACTGTTCAGTTGAGTTCAAGTAAAACAGAAGAACAGACAAAATAAAGAGAGAGAAAGAGAAATTTTGTGTCCAATTCTGGACTAACTGGTCGAAATCTGTTCAGAAACATTTTTTTAATATCTATTTCCTGACCAAAAAAATAAATGTTCATTTCGCTGACTACAAATAATTTAATATATCAGCATTAACTTCAGCATCCTGTAATTGCTAAACTGTTAACAATTGCACATAGATTTGTAGGTCAAATTTGAAATATTTTTAATGTTCTATCTTCTTAAACTTTTTTTTTTATTTGCTGTGATTTACTATATATAGGTACGTGTTTTTTTTAATAGTTAATATCAGAGTAATACTACAAGAGAGGTTATTTAATACTACTTATAAATTATTTAAAACACACCTATTTTCAGGAATGTGTGATTTTCAATATTTGCCGTTAGTGGCTTCGAATGCAGCCAACGATAATGTGGAATATATTTATGAGAAAATTTTGCCAAAGAAGTTACCTACACTAGAATGGTTACTGTGAGTTATCTTTATTTTTTATCTAATAAAATTTTCCATCAGTGAAAACTATACTTTTAATTTGTCTTGTTTTATACATACATTCTCTGTTTTGTCTGCAATATGCCAACAAGAATTTTACAAATGACAAATATTAAACAAAAATATTTAATATTTAAGTTGGCTATTTAATCTTATTTAAGTCCCTAATTAATTCTGAAGGGGATGATTGATTATCAGTTTTCTTACCATGTATTAAGAGAACTGTTATACAAATTATGTAGTAGAAAGGGTCCGTATTCTTATCTTGCATTTTTTAATGTCTATAAATTATATAATTTACAATTATACCTACACAACGTAACATGAATTAAAATAATTTTTTTTATTTAAGTACCTACATCTAAAAAGTTAGTGTGGATATTTGATATACATGCAACTCAAAAAATTTCATTATTCAAATTTCATCATTCAGGATGTAACATAAATGCTTAATCTAACATTAGCAGTGGTTTCCACATCACTAATTAATAAAAATGGTTCTTATCAACTCGATTCATATTTGAGGTGTAACTTTACTCTCAATAGAATTCTGAAATAGATGCATAGTCTCAGCAACAGATTAGATTAGCACTAATAATATTTACTCGTAATTTTCATTTATTTCAAGCCAACTATTTCAAATTTGACTAGTACCTGAAGGCTTTACAAAAATATTTTTTTGCATATTGCATCATTTTTGAGATAAATAGTAAAATCGATATTTTTCTCATTAAAATTGTCATAGTATTAAATTATTTATTACGTAATATTGTAATAATAATATTATCTATGAACATATCATGTCTTCAATCCCATATTCAGGAATTTGAAGTAAAGCATCATATTTTTTTCATTCATTTTTAACACATTCTATTTCAACATATTTTTTTTCTTTAATTTATGACATAAAATTTACTGTGTATTTAAATTTCGTCAAGCATTTTCATTATACCCAGTATATATAGATGAAGAAGTTCTACTTTTTTCATGTCTTTAAATTTTCTTTTAATCATAGTATAGATATATAACATGTAAGCATAATGTTTAGTCAAATTTTAATGGCAGATAATGCTTTATTTTTTAAATTCCAGGTATTAAAAGTGAATAGAAATACATAATTGATTTCTCATAAAAATAATCATGCAAGTTCCTACGACACTTTTTTGAAAACTCACTATTATCAAAGTAAATATTTAATAAATATTTTGCCACAACCTTGTTTTAAGTTAAATGATTTTTTAAAATTTTGTAGATTTTTATTATTGGTAGCAAACTACATCTAATAAAAAAAATTATAAAAATTCTAAAGGCCTTAAAAGGCTTTTATTTGCAAGAAAATTGCTCATGACATTTTCATGTGGTTTTTTCAGTTTTTTTTTTCAAAAATTAAACAGCTTTATCTTACAGATCATCAAAGAATATTAGAAAAAGATCCTCTAATTTCTAATTGATCACATTAACTCTTTCAAAGGAAAAATGAATATATTGTTTTGAGATCATATTTTGCGATCTCGTTTTCCGTTAAAATCTCAGTAAATTGTCATTATTTTTGAATCTCACAATTTTTGTAATTTTATTTTGCATTAAAATTTTGTCTCGTCTATACTGTAAAATCATAAATTTGAAATATTTTTCTCAGAAAACATTAATATTATTGACTTGAATGATATTATGATGAAGCTATTTAAGCTCTTAGAAAATGATCATTTCTTTAAAGGAGTCATTTCCAGAACCACTTTAATTTAATTCATAGATACTGTCATTATTTCAATTATTATTTCATAAATATTAGGCCCGGTACTTTGAGTCTCGATTAAGACTTGATTAACTAATCAGTCGATTAGACTGTCATTATACATTATAAAATAAATCAGCATTATGTACAGTCTAATCGCTTGATCAGTTAATCAAGCTTTAACCGAGACTCGAAGTACCGGGCCTTAGTATTACAATATTTTTAGCAATACCTCATTTCTTAATACGTGCTATTAACGTTTGGTATTAAAAAATTTTAGGTCTAAAGAAACCTCATCTCAACCCAAATTTTTCATTCCTCCGAGTTTTGCTCGTATTGATATATCTCAAAATAAGTTATATTTAAATACTGCAGAAAAATTGAACTCAAATGTAAGACCAGAACTGTCAAAATTAAGTGAAAATGTTAAGTCGACAAAGAAACCTAAAAAGATACTGATCAAGCATGTGTCGATATTTGTAAATCTTCAAACACCTAATGTACAAATACCTGATCAACCTCTCACATATACAATGGAATTGATAAAAGAAAAGAACTTGGAAAAACAATATATAAATGTAAGAAAGGTAAGATAAAACATTTTTTTTTTCATAATCTTTAAATTTAAATGTTTTAAATCAAATAATAAATACACTTACAAACTGGAAATGTTTCTTGATATATCATAGAATCTGTGTTGGTATATTTCATCAGGTTGTCAAAAGTTGGTGTCATTTATTAAGCAAAACTTGCTTTAACACTTTATAAAGTTTTATGAAATATGGATTATCCTTACTCATATTATTGTTCTCTGTGTGGCACTAAGGCAGCCAAAACATAGTTTTCTAATTTAGCGTTTTTTTATCTTGTTTGATCTTTCAGATCAGTGAAATAAAACAAAAGTTGATAATTTTTATTCGAACTTAGAAAAATCATCTAATCATTTATTTAAATTTCTTACAAATAATACTATTTATATCAATCCCCATAATTTTTAGTGGACTACATTTGAATATATTTATTAGTTTGGGAAAAAAAATTTCAATTTCATTTAAAACAAGATTTCAACTTCTGTATCATAGCTATAGGTAATCCAAATTGTATAAATTATACAGGGTGAGTCGGGAGACTCTTACCAAACTCTAGGAATGGATTCTATATGTCAAAATAATAAGAAGACTCCAATATGTTATTTTCATTTGTTTTCAAGTTATAGCGTAATTACAAATTTTAAAAATTTGAAATCAAGAGATTGTCATGTTCAAAGTTCAAAAGTAGGATATTTGTCAGTCATTTTATGTTGCAATAGTTTAACATTTGATTACACGTTTGTGCGATCAAAGCGCTACAAAATGTTGCTGTTGAAGAATATCGTCAATGGTTTCTATATCGCAGATGTCCTGATAAAAATATATTTAAGAACACTATGATAGAATATCATACATTTTTTTTTATTGAAATCGTCATAGCTTGAAAACAAATGAAAATCGCATATCAACATTTGAGTTTTTTTCTAATTATTTTGACATGTAGAATCTATTCCAGGATGGCTAGTCCAAGATTATATTTCAGAGGACAATGGATAATACAATAAAAGACAATAAAAAAATTCTGTAACTACGCAATGTATAACTCTCTCCTGACTTATTGTACTAATTAGCAGGTCTTCTGAAAAAATTTTATTCACATCAACTTTTAATTATACCTTTCTTTATGCTAGAGGTTTCCTATGTGTCTATACCTCTTTCATAGGATTTATTGTACTACCCTTTTTCTATTTCAAAAATAGATTTTGTAGATTATTGTTCATTATTGTTAATAGATTACATTACTTAATACAATTGAAATTTCTCCCACAAATAATCTTTTCTTTCAAATTAATTAAGAATTTTTCTAAAAATATTCCATTAATATTTTAAAAGGATTAATAATAAAATAATATAAAAATTGAAATAAACAAGAACATTCTTGAATTCTGAAAAATTTTAAAATATATTTATTTGGTTATTTTCGTAGATTTTCAATTTTGTATTTTTGTTTATAATAAGAGTAAAAACAATTAGATTTTAGAATTTGTTTTTATGATTATTTATTTAGCTATTCGAGGAAAGGCCTGCATGGACTAAAGTTGCTATCCAATACAAAACTGGAATAAACACAGAAAATGCTAAAATTATATTACCGGCGGTTGCATATTTTTGTCCTGCAGGACCTTGGAGAATGACTTGGATAAGATATGAATACAACCCACAAAAAGATTTTAATTCCAGAATATATCAAACGTTGGATTATAGAATACGAGCTAAAGGTAAGGAAGTGATTACAAATACAACTTCTTGAAATTACGAAATCTGAAAATATAGATATATGTACCTGCTATTGACAGTAATCTTTTTTTTATAATATGACTATAATCTGATCATATCTTTATATATATATTTTTTTTTTTGGAAATCTAAAATGTTAGATCAGAATATCGAACACTGAAACAGCAAATAGAGTATGTATAAATATACAGGGTGATTTATAGCTAATATGTTGAATTCAATTATTTTTCGAGGTGTTGCTTTGAATTTGCGATAAGATATTAAAATCATCTGCCCTCCCATTTTTTTTATAAATACAAAATCTCAAGAGATAATAAGGTTAAAATATTACCAAAATAACCTTGTACATATTCTGTAATATATCTATTGTCAAAATAGTTCAATTAAAAAAAATTATATTTATGTATTTTAATTTTAAATTTCATATTTCTGAAGTTACCTAAATAATTTGCAATATTGCAGAGGGAACAAAACTGAAAGTTGATGCTAAAAGAAGTTACACAAACAAAACTTCTCTAAAAGATAAAGTAGATTCTATCAATAATTATATTATTGAAGAAAGAAGTTATGTCCTACGACCGAATTATATACCTCCAGCACGGCAGATGTTCTATCAGGTGATTTTATTATACAAATTTTTTAACAATATTTAACTACTTATTGAATTGATTCATCCAGGAATATATTTTTTAGATCTATTTGTTTTATTTATTTTAGTATTGCGATGTGCTATTACCTGAAATTCAAGAAATGGTATCTAGATTACCTAAATTACCTGCAGGGACAAAATATGACTCAAAGAATGGATGGTTGCCAGTTAATTTTACGGAACAATGTAGAGAAATAGTTAATAAATATGTGATGGATAGGGTACAAGAAGAACTACTAGAAGATACCATCAAATTGCAACAGCAAAATCAGTCAGAAATGTCTGAAAAGCAGCAATTAAAGGAAAATTCATCTCCTACCTATTGTAGCAAAATGTTAAGCAATATTAAAAAAGGCATATATACAAGTGTAAATGTACCACCATTTATAAAGGAACCATCTAAATCTAGTGCAAACATGACTGATTCTGAAATTCACACAATTGACTTATTAGGTGAGATAATAAATTATTAGAAAATTTTAATTTGATAGCTAATTAAGTTTTAATCATCGTCAATTTAACCAAACAATTTGCACAAACAACTTAAAAAGAAACATAATAATTGTCATTGGTTTGTATCAGAGCAGATGATCTGATTTTATTAATTTATGTCACGCAATTTGTTATTGATAAAAAAAACGATTTCTTGATTGGAGTTTGGAGGTAGAGCAGTTGTTCTGATTCGAGCAACACAATAAGGCCTCTCTAGTTCAGCCTGACCGCAACTGAATCATGCTGATGAACACTGGCTCTAGATAGGCGTATGTTTCTGTTTAAATCATAAATAAAATGACTATGACATTAATGAAATGTCAAATGTCAGCAAGCATGCGGTTGATAGCAATAGTCTACGATGGTCTTTAGTTAAATTGCGACCATAAAAATGATACTCTTACATAAAAAACTGGTTGACTGATCAATATCTATTTAACACTATTTATCTAGTTATTTTTATAAATGTACCTAATAAGTAAATATAAGTCAATAATTTCATTATTAAATTAAAAAAAAAACAATATTAATATTTGGTACTTGAACCAATTTTAATGAGTAAATCAGATGCATTAGAAGTCATTCTGTAAAATTCCTCACAAGTTCACTAAAGGAACATTGGATATCAATTTTCTTTGTAATTTTTTCTGCACTTTTGACCACTGAGTATTTATTTAAAAAAACACTTTCGATCTTGACATTGTGGCTTGAAATAGCAAAATAATCTATCAATATTAATAGTTCAGAGAAATGCTCTGCAGCTGTGCATTATAGGCAGACTATCATGTCCTTTATATAAAACTTAACTGAGTATGCACTGCTTTCTAGAGATTGCTTTCTTTAGACAATCCAATAAGTAAAGCCAATCAAAAATTAAATTATTTCAAATATCTCAAGTTTCACAAGATTTTTTGAATTTTTTTTTTTTTTTTAAATATATCGTCATTGATCACGCAAAGAGGCGTAAGCACCAAAAACGCAACTTGAGTAATTTCTCAGGACCTTAATATAAAGAAATATTACAACAGTGGTGGCTTGTCAGGTGACACACTGCTTCACCTAAAATTTCCGTTTGGTTGTGCAATTTAAAATTATTTTAAATTTTATATAAATTTTATAATTTAGGTACAATTCTATATTGAAAATGTATTGTGTTTGTTTGTTTAATACGCAGAAATAAACAGAATAGTTGCGCGGTGAACACCTTCTAAAAAAACATTGGCTTCGTTCAGCGCGAACATCAACCTCGGACCATATAACGTATAGTATACAGAAGTGACGCAAATTGAAATCAGTCTGTATTCTGCTTCTCTTCCTAGCGTTTAGCGTTGTTACTGGGGGTTGTCATGGCAACGAAGCGGCCAACATGGGATTGATGGCATCGCCCAGTGCACGATTATAATGGTTCTTAGTTAATATTTGTTTTATATAATAATTGTACAAATGTTTTCTATGTATGATCCAGTATGTATTTTATTGGAAATGCCATTTTCCAGA
The DNA here is from genome assembly GCF_000390285.2 of Anoplophora glabripennis. NCBI lineage: Eukaryota > Metazoa > Arthropoda > Insecta > Coleoptera > Cerambycidae > Anoplophora > Anoplophora glabripennis. The sequence goes on along the minus strand of NW_019416368.1, from coordinate 14,139 downwards.
TGGAAAATTGAGGACAAAAAGGATTTTTTAAATTGCGAGAAATACAACGTGTACGTTCGAAAGTTTAGGAATGAATGGTATTCGGAGTATAAGTGGTTGTGTGGAAGTGTTCATTTAAAAAAACCTTTCTGTATGCTGTGTTTAATTGTGGGTGTAAAGTTGGGTGTGTGGAATAAGAAGGGATTTAACAATTTTGGGAACGTCACGCGAGGTTATTATAACCACAAAGCTTCTTTGGAACATACATGTACGGTGTGCATTAATGTTTGCAGAAGTCCACAAGCCGAACTATTATTTCTATTTTTTATGAAATCTAAATGAAAATCCTTCTCACGAACGTCAGTTTTCCGGTATATTGCAAATGCAACCAAAAATTTCCAATTCATTTAAAGCCGTTTGACCTTGAAAATTTGAAAATTTTTGCCAGCGGCGCTTTTTTTTTCTTTTAGTCAATCAATGAATATGCTTCACCTATTCTCAATGTCACGAGCCGCCACTGCATTACAAGCAACTTTTTTGTGATATGTATGCTGGATATCATCACTGAAGAAACAATACCGTACAGAACAAAAATATCAACTTTTCAGGAGACCAAAAAAACTGTTTCGTAACTGTAATTAATGAAAACCTAATTTTAGGTTCCTGGTATCAAAATAACCAACAAATTATTACTTCAATTGCAAACTCTTCAAAATTACGGTATTAGACGGAGATGCGCCCTATTTAAGTGTTTTGTGGGAATCCTGAATTTTGATAAAAATGTCACCTAGGCGGTATTGTTTCTTCAGTGACGATATCATAGTACTAATTATATACCAATATAGATGAATATGCAGAGTGTTTCATATAAGAACCGATACAGCAGCGGCATGTAAGTGAACCCTGAGAAGTTATAGGCCTTGAAAATGAGGTTTAAAATTTCAAAAGAAATCAATATCTCAGTTTATTTTTTTAGAAATTTGAAACCCCATATTCAAGGCCTATAAGTTCTCAAGGGTGCAGCTTACTATAAAGGTAAGTTGCGTTAAATCACCATATTTTGGGTTCCCCTACTAGTCGAGGAAATAAAGCACTGAACCTCTGAAATTTTTCGATCAAGTCGTATCAAGATGGGGTTTTTTGCATTTGGTTTCTAAAATTATGTGAAAAAAATGTATCAACTTTGTATTATGTTTTTCGGCCAAATTGCATTTGTGCAGTGCAAAATACATCCGGAAAAATGCATTTTTTAGTCATTTAGAAAAAATTCATATCTCGGTTAATAATGCCTGGAATGGACTCAAATCAGGGTCCAGTTGGTTTTCGAGGTTGCTGATTCCGAATATGACCTTCAAATTGGTCCATCCCCGATCTGGAGCTTAGGAGGCTTCTCCTGAATTTCACTCTTAAATGTAACGAGACTTGACACCCGGGGGCTTTTCGGGTTGCTGATTCCTAATCTGACGTCGGCGAGCAAACCCCCGCCATCCCCCCGGACACCTAGTGCACCGGAACCTAGACCTTGAAATCGGCGTCATCGCCAGAAAAATCAATAAATAGTGAATTTTCAATATATTTCAGACTGCCGTTAATACTGCAATAACTTGTTTGGAATTGTTTATCTAACTATGCAAGATGAAAATAGAGAGAATAAATTTAATGAATGTCACAATCATGAATTTCAAAAAGCCACGAATTTTTATTTCTGTTTTTACATTTTATTTCAAATTTAAATCGGATAAGGAAGTGGTAATTAAATAAAATACATTCATTTATATGTATTATTTATATTATTACTATGTCACAAAAAACAAACAATGAAATTATATTCAAAAATCAACGCGAATGATGACCTTACATTTCCCTGGAAATTTTTGGTATGTCCGGCACATAACCAGTAGTTTTTAATTTAAAATTCGATTCTACATTTTGATTAGTTATTTGGCTTCTTACCTTGTTCTTTACTAAGTTCATCGAAGAAAAAACTTGCTCGCACGAATTGTTGACCCTAATATTTTCAGCACACCAAAAGCTTTTTTTTTTATTTAGTCATAGCATTTCGGAAGACTATTACAGTTATCGAAAATTAGTGCCTCAGGCTTGGGCATGTCTTTTAAAACTGTCCACTTATGCTGTGATAGCAAACTACATTTCTGCCTTTCTAGCTCTTCTAAGCTACTACTTAGATTCGTAAATTTCGAACTACACAAATCTCTGCTTTTTAAATCTAGTAATTTGATTTCAGATGTACCCACATTGATATCAAATAGAGCAAAATTTAGCGCTTTGGTGTTTGCAATGAATGCCAAGGTAGCTTATTAACAGCTTAACTAGTTAATTTTAATTTAATACAGTATAAAAAAGTTTTATTTCTTCGCAGGACACTTACCTAAAACCAGGTACTTGGGTCGTATTTTGTACACAAAATCTGCCGAATTACCTCGTGGTTTTTACGCAAAGCACATGAAATCATATTACGACTTCCTATATCATTTTAAGCAGTAAATTTAAGAAAAAGTTTTGTATAAAAAGTGTTAATAACTGAACGGACAGCTACGGACATCTGCTATCGATTTATTCAATTAGAGATTTCTTTACCTGGATATTGTTATTTTGTTACAAAGCACGTCCACACTTTTGACTACGTAGTTTTGCCGTCCAAACTGACACTGAGCATCCCCCTATGCTCACTGGAAAAACTTACTCCAGCCAGCGCACAGCAAGCGGCTCAAGGTCGGTTCGAACTATGCCCAAAACCCTGTTCACACTGGCGACACTAATTACGTGAGCGACTCATGAGCCTCATGTGTACTCTGTGCTACATGTCTGTTCGCTTTAGCTTTTAATTCTTTTTAGAGGTACTTGAAGAGCCGCATGTCGGCCCCTGCCCTAAGGGCTTAATTCAAAGACTTTAATCGATTTTCTTTTTGTCGCTTATGTCGATTTGCAAGATCAATGCCAATATATAATTATAGCTACGTAAAATTGCAAAATTTGCTGCAATAATAATAGTTTCATGCAGGACCATAGGCAGAAAGGACACAGCAAGCATTTAGTCCTTTTTTTCAAGCTCTGTTGAAATTTGCATTTGGCTATATTCCAATATTGAATAAATTCACATTTTTTTTGTATTATGTAATAAATTGCATAATAATATTTGCACTGTCAGTGTCTTTAACAGAAACTAGTTTTTCAGAATTTATGTTAGGTCAAACTATTTGTTTGGCCTAACATAAATTCTTCTGACAATAGCGTCATAAAATTTTCAAGAACTTATTTTTGGAGAATTTTCCCAATCACAAAGGACACCGAATAAACATAAATGAGAGATGCCCAAGAAAATATGATTTTATAAATTGAGAAATGTTTTTACTAATCTAAATCAATAAAACTCTAGAATACCATATATTGTGTTACATTAATAAATAATAAATTAATAAATAATAAATTCACAAGTTTATCAGTGAAAGAAGTAATCGAATTTTATATGAATTCATTTTCAAAACGTTTCAAAATTTAATACACACTTATGACCTTATGAAAGAAACGTGATTATGTACTTAATAATTTTTTCATTTCTGAAATGGGTATTAAAAAACAAAAAAAAATGCTATAACTATGACCATAGTTTCATTTATGTGAAAGCCTTTTTTTTAACTTCTGCAGATGAAGATGAATTAGAACAAATAAATGCTGATGATGTAGTTAATTCCATACCAGAAAGGATGGATGAAAACTCAGATGATGAACACCTTAGTCAGAGTTCAGACATGGATATTGATTTGGAAGCCGTGGAAGATGTGAATAAAATGATTGCAGGCCTTCAGGAAGAGGATGAAGTTAATGTTATGGCATCCTTCTTGAAAGAAACTCTGTAATATATTTAAAAAAAAATCTTTCGTACAAAAATATTTATTAATAGAATGATAAAATGGATATTTTAATACATTTAAGTGTACCTAAAAAAATGTAAGAATATTTCTTAAAATAAACGAATACTAATAAATTTGGAAATTTTACATTTGTGGTAAATGCTCGATAGGAGTAGCGAATTTAAAATCTTGAGGGAATAAGTTTGCAGCATGTGGATACATAAGTTTATATGACTGTCTAATAGTCACATCAGCTACACCTGCAATATCTCCAATTTCCTTCTGACTTCTCTTGTCCTCGGATGCCTGAAATAACAAAAATATATTAAAAAAAAAGAATAAAAAAGTTCTTAACTGTTCCGCATTTTGTCAAACCGCGATATTCTAAAACAACATTTTGTGTAGATAACTCTTACTAAAACGTTCCTGTGTTGAAGGAAATGTATGAAGAAAAATGTACTTTAAGAACATATACATAGTTAGAAAAAGTACAATTGGGCAATTAATGTTTGAATCTGTCTCACTTCAACACACATCCACATATTGCTGAACAGTATGAAATAGGATTATTTTCAAGAAAAATATAGTTTCAAAAGATAAAATTTTTTAACGTTATTGTTTCGATCAACTTATGCAAAAAGAGGTAGAATGTTGAATGTTTAATGCCTTTCATCTACCCTCGACCATATTGCGAGCTAGTTAGACTACAAGCCCATCGGAAATTTTCAAGGGGTCATTTGACCCAGCATGAATTGCTTATAAATCAATACTACCACATATAACAATAACTTTAGAAACTATGCCGTCAATTCTTGTTGGTACAGATCAGTACACAAGTAAGCTAAACCTGTCCACCCAGGGGGGGGGAGGGTTTTAAAAAAAAGAACCTCGACCTAATGCCGTACAAAAATAGCAATACCGGAAGCCAGGAAAATTTTTCATTTTCTGAACATTTTGGCCCGGTTTTTGGTGATTTACTATAGTACGGCATTTATACTGCAAGTTTCCGATTGATACGTAGATAACTTTTTTAGTGACACCATACGTATCTGCTGATGCAGAGGTTAGAAATGCAGGGCGCAACCCTCTATTTTAGCCCCCATTGTTTCACGTCATTGAAAAAAGTACGGCATCGATTCCACATGATTATTTAACTCTCCAAATAATTCTTAGCAACTATGCCGTCTGAAAATTATGGTTAATGCAAAAGTTTATAAACAATTACTTGTATTTTGGAAGTGTTTTATTTTTTTCTATAAAATCATTAATTCCTGCACGGCAACCACTTTTTTGATAAAATATAACCAAAAACTATCGTACTAAATTATGGCCAGTTATAATTATTAATGGTACAAATTAAAAATTCAAATTGAAAAACATAAATAAATTATGAAAATGTACAAAACTGAAAAGTCCTTGATATAAACTAAAAATGTTATATTCAAAATATTATGGCTGTAATTGACTTATCATAAGTTAGAGATGGGAAAATTCCCAAACTATGGAAATTCCTGGAAAGTTTCCATTGAAAATTCCGGAAATTAAAAATTTTTTTTTTCGGATTTGGTATTGTGTTCTACATACCATCAGCTTTCCAAAAAGACCAAATACTTATATACATTTTTATTTATATTGGTATAAATATTGGAAAAATATAAATTATGTATTAATCATCCGTTAGAAAAAATTATATGCTGAGAGTTACAGTGCGTAAAAACTATAAAGTATACAATATTTATATTTATTTTTTAACAAACAAATAGTAAATACATCAAATAATTATACTAGTTTTAAAATGTAATTGTACTTTGGTTCAACTATCAAAATTCATATTAAATTTGAAAAGGGGGCAATTTATGAGTCTTGTATTGCTCTCTATTATGTAGATTGTAGACTTAATATGGTCTTCTGGTATTCCGAATTAACCGAAAATCCGAAATTAACCAACGATTTTTTGTGTATGTTCAAAGAATTTCCATTTTGGAAACTTTCCGGGACGGAAAATTTCACATTGCCCATCTCTATATAAGTAAAAAAACAATGCCGTACATTTTTAACTAGTGGATTTTACATAGCTGATAGTATTTTTCATTAAATTTTCACTACATTTTTAGGTCATTAATAACTATACGGCATTTACAAATTTTCATCAGAAACATAACAAAGAATGAAAATTGCAATGCCGTACATATTTGTTGGAACAATTCTCCGAAACTGTTATAAGTCCAAATGAGTTTAACAGTACCCTCGCATTTGCATATTTGCAACTTCTGCTACAATTGTTTGAACAATTTATTTATGCAAAAATTGTGATGAAGCCATTGGCATACAATATATGTTTAAAATTAGTAAAATAATTTAAAAGTGCAATTGTTACAAAAACAACTTTAAGATTGTCGGTTATAAACATGAATAAAACCACATAAAAATTTAGATATTTTTATACTCTATTCAAAAATACTATGGTTTTAATATTTATTGCAAAATTAGCAGTAAAAAAAATAATTTCATCAGTTTGACGAAATTCGCTACAGCAAACTAAAAAAAACTTAATTTCAATGAAAATGTTCAAAATTAGTTCCTTGAACGTCTTGGCCGCGTCCTAAATGTGAATAAAAATGTCTTTTAACGTTTTCCAACATCTGAGGCGTGATCGACCTAACCATAACTGTTATTATTATTTTTCAATAAAATTGGCAATGCCAGCTATGAATAATTTTGATAAGTTTTTATATTTATTTTTAGTTGAAAATGTTGAAAAAGGACACTGAAATTGGTTTTGCTAGTCTGCAAGAACAAAACGCTGTTTTTATATTTTTATTTATTGTAACAAATTTCGTTAAGCAGACCATTAATGTTTGCAATAAATATTAAAACCATAGCATTTTTGAGTAGGCAATGAAAATACGTTTCAAATGAGGTATCACAAGCTTCTACTTCTCATTTAAAAATTTAGGGGTTGCAACTGCCACTCGAAGAGGGTTGAATTTGTGGATGAAATTTTTTTGTTGCAAAATGTAATTTCAGAATCCACAATCGACGTGTCTCAGGATTATTTATAAATGTGCACAATAATTGAAATACTGAATTTATTCCATTTGGCTGTTCCACACCATATATAAAATATATTCTTAAGTATCCATAATTACATTGTTTCACAGTTACGTCAACATTTTTTAAATTACCCCAGTATTTATATTCATAATAAATTTAAAAAATGTTTTTTTCTGCATATGCATTTTCAAATTCTAAAAATACACAAATACCTGAGATGCCATGTATATAGCAGCTGCTGCAACAGATATCGGTGATCTTCCAGGTACAATATCTAGCTCGACAGCTTTTCGTGCTATATGGGTAGCAGCTCTTTGTACCATATTAGGTAATCCCAAATTAGAACAAAATCGAGACATAAAATCTCCAGTGGTAATTAGATCCACTGATGTTTCCAGAGCTTTGAGAATTAGCTTAAAGCATCTACCAATTTCTCTTTTACTGATTTTACTGACAGCACAAATTTCCTTAAAAGTACGTGGTACTCCTTCTTGGCGACAAGCAATATAGAGACAAGCTGAAGCTATTGCGTCATTGGATCGACCTAAAATATTTATTTATTATCTTCTAATGCAAAAATATACATATTCAATAAATACAATACCTTTCAAATTTCTACCATCATGGACCTGTTTAAAAAGATTATTTGCTCTATCCACTATAGTTCTTGGTAAATTGATGCGATCTGCCATTGCGTTGATTTCTTTGAAAGCATTAATGAGAGCTCTATCTGAACTATTCATAGTTCTACGATTTTGATATCTGGCCACACCAAACGAATCAAAACTTGCATCACCTGGATAGTAAGGCATTTTATAATTTTGGTTCAATTCATTTCACTTTTTTGTTATTCAATAGTAGCAAAAAAAATATACAAATAATAGTAAAAAATAATATAATGTATTTTGCAATAAGATAAGAAAATGCAATTTTTTTCTATTCATATATAATTTGGCATTATATTTAATATAGTAAATTATTAATTTTTTGTTTGTTTTTATCAACACGTGTTCTATTCAAAACTGCCACTGTGACATTCAGAATGACATTTTCCAAGTAAAATGTTATCATTTATTTTTGTTTTTAAATATCTTTAAATATGTACAAATCATGTTTCGTTGGTCACTTTCTCTATCAGTGATCAGTGTTCCGAAAGTCTGTCAGGAAACTCCGGGAGGTGATTATACGTTTTAAAATAGTAACATTATGTAACGAAAATTTTTTTCAAATTATCAATTGTTTGCAAGTTACCTTGTCAAAGTTAATTTTTTTTTGTTTTTCTATTTAAATAACTTATTTAATTCAAGTTCGATTAGTCTCTCATTTGGCACACCCACTAAGTAGGTGATCAGTAGATGGACCAGTCAGAGAAAAGTTTCATTATGCGCCGCATAAGGCACTTTACCTAGAACTCAAAATATGTTTTGTTCATAACTTTTTTCTCTTGCTAGACACAGATATTTAAACATTATTGAAAAGAAAAATAATATCAGAAAAAATCATATACTCTTAACTAATTCAAGTTGATAAATGTAACCGTTTAGCATGAAATTACCATAAAAGTGTTATTAAACATCAAATTTTTGATCATTCTGCAATTAATCAAGTTGCCATGCTGTAATACCATCTCTTGTAAAACCAGTTTCGTTAGTAAATAAAAATATTATCAGTAAATTCATTATCCTCAGCTTATTTTTCCACATTATTACAGAGCTAAAAAAAAATTACAATGGTGAAAAATCAAACATACCTGCTTTAAACAATATTTGTTGCAATTCGTAACACCAAAATTACTTGATTAATTACAGAAAGAATTATCAAAAATTTGATGTTTAACACATTAATAGCGATTTCCTGGTAAACGGTTACATATATCAGCTTGAACAAAGAGTGCATATTTTTCACTTTTCAATAATTTTTAAATTTCTGTGATGTCAACAAGAAAGTGCCCACTAGCGGCGCATAATGAAACTCTTCTCTGACTGGTCCAATAGAGCTTCATCTACTTAGTGGGTGTGCCAAATGAGAGACTAATCGAACATGAATTAAATAAGTTATTTAAATAGAAAAATAAAAAAATTGAACTTTGACAAGCTGTAGCTTGCAAACAATTGACAATTCGAAATAAATTTTCATTACATACTGCTATTATTTTAATCCGTAGAATTACCTCCCGGAGTTTCCCGACGGACTTTCTGAACTCCCTGTGTTACCTATGTCATATTTTAAATAAATTTTGTTTATAAATTGCAACAACCTTGTTTATAAATTAAGTGATTGTGAAATATCAAATTGAATTGCCATCTAGTTATAAATTTTGTAATATTTGTACTTTATGGTATGTATTTATTGTATTAAATTATAGCTTTCTGGGCATTTTTAAATGTACAACTTTTTGTGATTAAGCGTAGAAATTTTAAAATAAATCGAAATTATGACAGTATTTTTTTCCTATTCTAAAAACTGAAGAATTTTTTCATAGTTAATTTTTTTCTTTTAACTTTTTTTTATATTTTATTAGTAGACTCCTGTTATTGGGTATCGCCTGTTGGATGTGTATTTTAAATAAATAAAATAAATAAAAATAAATTAAAATTTGTCATCTTAATAGACACAAATATACAATTTGTCAAATCTGCAAAATGCTCGCTATACTCAGTATTTTTACCTTTTCTTTTTTTACCATAACCAGGAAATATATCATATTTTACAAGGTCCTACTTTTTTATTAAAAGAATTTTTTTTTCAAATGTAAAATTTCAAAATTATAATATATATTATTGAAATAAAATAGTAGGTAGTAGTAGGTTATTTCAATATATCGTTTCATGAAAAAATAGTGTAATTGAACACTTAATTCAAAAGAGAACTAAAAATTTTTGTAGTCAAAGAGAGTATCAGCGTTGCCACACGTCCCGCTTTTTAATCCAAAATTAAATGTTCCACGTGAGACATGCTCAGTCCCGCTTTTGTTTTTTTTTTTTCTTTAGGCATCAATTATTTTTTCCAGGTCTGTTATTAAATAGATATTTCCTGATTATGTCCTTTTTTTTGTAGACATCGACAAACCCGTAATATGTCCCATATTTGGACGAAAGAATCCCGCTTTTTTATTCAAAAAGTTTGAAAATCCCGCTTTGCAAGAAGAAAAAAAAATCTGGCAACAAATCTTATTAACATAAATATTGATTTATTTATTGAGAAATTGATATGAAATAACTATATCTTCTTTTTTATTACATAAACATCGATATTTCATATGGTGTATGATTAGTAAACCGTTCTTCCATGAGATCCTCGATATATTAAAATATGAAAACAATGCAGTGTAAGGTCCATATTACTCTGGGATGCCTAATGAGAAGCCATAGCAGTGCAGCCAATCAGAATGAATTTATTAAATTTAATACATTCCAATTGTGTTCCATGGTTTTCCATTTGGCATCTTATTGTTAGTGCAATATCAGTCGCACTGTTTCATGATTTTTTTAATAGTACACTTTACCAATACATAAAATAACTACTAGGACTGTAGTTAATTTAGAGAGATTTACAATAAATGGTGCGACTTATGCTATATCGCATCGGACACTTCTGTTCAAAGCTCTGTCATTAGGATTAACTTTTTATTATGTATTATTTTGCTGAATTTTTTTTTCTCAGTTCCGAAGATGTCAAATTACAAGCCAACAGGACACCATTTGCAGGAAGTTTTACTTTTCCTTTTAATTCAAAGAAAAGTGCTGCTGAAAGCCATCGAGTGCTGTTGGAATACTCAACCACATGTTCATGAAGTCAAAAAATACTTAGAAATGCTGAAATGGGATGTTTTGCCCCATCTGTCATATTCATCAGATATTGGTCTATCGGATTTCTACTTGTTCTGATCCATGGAACACGGCCTGGCTAAGCAGCGCTTCCAATGATAAGAAAAATTTAATTGTTTGGTGGATAGCATTAAAATATGAGTTGTTCTAACGACAAATCCGTACGCTGCCAGAAAGGTGGGAAAAAGTAATGGCTAGCAATGGACAATGCTTCAAAAATAATAATGTACACAATTTTTCATAAAGCCTTGAATTTACAAAAAAATTCGTCAAAATTGTGACTAAACTTATTCAGTTTGATATAATAGTAGTTTATTTTTTTTATCCTCAGATGACAATTCCAAAAATTAATCACGAAATTGTTATAATTAGTTACATTTGTAGCAACATTTTAGACATTACAATAAATTGGCCAATAGGCCAAATTTAGGGGTACTTTTAGAATAAAAATCAATGTTGATTTCACAAATCATAATAGACTTGTCACTTATGCCAGAATAACGTAACACAATAACTATTATATACAGCTAACCCATTCAGTTAGTAAAAAAAAAATGTTAAAATTATGGAAGGAAACTAGAATTAGTTATTCTAACGGTCCGTACAATATTTGTTGAGATAGAATTCCAAGAAAATTATCAGAATTACTGTAACAATTTACCATGGCAGGGGTGTGACTTGAAATTTTCTGCCAGTCTTTCTACCTCTGGTGTCAAATGCGGACATCAGACGCGTTCCTTGAAATGTTCCGCCAATGCCTCTGCCTCGGGTGTCGAATGCAGTTAATTCCAAAAATGTGACAAGTCTTGGAATTCTACCTTAACAAATATCGTAGGGACTGTACTTATTAAATAAATATTAAAAGTAATTTATGTATTTACATGTATCAAAATAATTTGGACAATTTGTTTAAATCTATCCAAATAAATTTTACTAAAACTTGAAGTTTTTACCGAGGTTTTTACCTATTGCAAAACCCAAAATTCATTATTACTATTTTTACACTATATCCACCTGATATAATTGTAATTAAATATTAGGGAAATGTATGTATAAAGATCTGTTTTGTTATATTCACCTCTTCCTGGTCCTATCATTGTCGTTAAGTCTGATCCACCAAGTAAAGGATTTTCTGGGCCTCCAACACGTGAAGGATCCACCCCATTTTTTTCATTACTGAACGTCCTCCACTCAGAACCAACATCAATAACTCTACATAAACGAATCATTTTAACAGTGCATTTTTTCAAAATTTATCGTTTTTACCTGTCACCAACTACTAAACCACATTCAGAACATATTTGATCACCAGCACGGTAATCTTCTATCAATGGTGCATCTGGATGTGAAATACAACATACCTTATTCGTCTCATACCTAAAAAATATCAGCACAATAAATAATTCAATTATGTATCACTAATAAAAATAAATTAGTACCTTGAAGAACTAGCCATTTTCACATACTGCAACTACACTGTTTTCGTTTTCTATTTCTATTCAGATATTTGACAACTTTGACAAGAATAAATTGACAACCGTATTTTTTTGCGAAGCAACAGAGCTCAGTTTTGGTTCAGTTGTGATTTTAATTTTAGTGGTTAAATCTGACGTCATATTCACAAAGAGCTTAGAGCATATACTACATACCAGTACCACAGCTCATACAGCTCCACAACTGTCTTGGCGCCTTGGCGGGATCGGTTAGCGTCGATTCCGCCGCGCAGCGTTTATGCTCCGCCTTCCAGCGGAAAAGACGGCTTTGGCGTTCGTTAAGGCGAGTAGCGACAACGGGTAGTAAGAATTGCATCATAGGCGTGGGTATAATTTCGTTGATTTATTTTTATTTTATATAATAATGAAAATGAAGATACCTTATTTGGACAATTGCAAATGCCAAACGATGTTGAGCTCATTTGTAACACTGAAAAGATATTTCAAGATAATTTTGAACAATTATCCACAAAAAATAACATTTGTAGCACATTTCTTGAATTAATTAAAAGACTACCTTTTAGTCATCCGTGTCATTCTTTTCCGAAAGAATTTGTACTTAGGTTATATTTAAGGGTTAGAATTTATTATACGTTATAAACTATAAACCAAAATTTTAGGAATATTCAAAAAATAAACTTATATTAATGGAGAAATCTGTAATGATTATATTTTTAATACTATATATTATGTTATTATATTTTTTTGTATATTATATTGTAGGTATGTTTTATAATATGTATAAATATTAGTCCAGGCTGTATCGTTGCTCCCGCTAGGGACATGATTCTCATTCGAATTTTTTTTCATAATCTTACTAAAAAAATTACCCTTGAATCATATCCGCATGTTGCCAGACGTTACTAATGGTCAAAAATTGTTTAAACAATTTTTTTTAAACAAATTCGTAAGTTTAAATTTTTTTGCTTGAAATACATTTTTATAATCTTTTTGGGGGTATCCTGAACAAAAATGTTCATATGCAACTTTTCTCTAAAATCTACCGTTTTCGAGATATTAACGATTTTTTGTTAGAAAAAAACACGATTTTAACCATTTTCTTCTCTAAGGATTACGTCAGTAAACAGGAGCTTAAAACAAGGAATTTTAATTACTCTTCAAGTTTTCTTTTAATAATCCGTATTAACTCCAAGTACAAAACCTATTACCTATGTAAAATACCCATTTTCTACTTTTAATGTCATACCACATAATATTCTAATTCAAATTTCATATTATTAAAATTACCTACTACGGTACTGTCAGGTAGAAACTAAATATTTTATTTCAATAATAAAAAATTTTTTAATCCAGCCCCGACTATTCCGCTTAATCTGAGAGAGTTAGCACAATTCCGTCTCGCTTGGTTCTCGACCGTCACATCAAAGGCGCCGACACGGACTCTTCCAGCTGTATTAAGCTGTGCCAGTACTACTGGAAACTGGAACTGGAGGCACGTCACAGTGGCCGAGAGTATAGTAGCGGAGGTTGTAGAGAGAGAGAGAGAGAGAGAGAGAGAGAGAGGTTCAGGGACGAATTTGCTATCTCTGTCTAGCAGCATGCATATACCCTCCTATACCCGGTATAGGAGGGTATATGCATGCTGCTAGACAGTATAGGAGGGTATATGCATGCTGCTAGAGAGAGGTCCTCTCTGTCTCTATTACCTCCGCTACAATCTCGGCCACTGGGACGCTGCCTCCAGTAGTAGTATATGCTTTAAGATAAGGATAACCTAAGAGCGTGCGATTGCGTACTGCTAGAGAGAGATAGCATATACTTTCCTATCTCTCTTTCACTACAACCTCCGCTATACTCTCGGCCACTGGAACGCTGACTCCAGTAGTATATGCTCTACTAAGGTGCATTCTCGTGCGAGCGGTCGAACTGAGCGGACGTGTTTATTGTAAAGTG
>NW_019416367.1:737105-737840 GCF_000390285.2 Anoplophora glabripennis | reverse complement strand
GCACTGTGAGATTCTACATGTCATAAAACCCCTGTGTACCAAATTTAGTGATTCTCGTACAACATGGTTTTGAGATATAAAAAAGACATCTTAGGGACAGATTTTAGGGGGCTGTAACTCCGAAAGAGGGCGACAGTTGGCAAAAAGAAAAAATACGGGTCCCCTAAATTTGTCTTAAGAATCTATGACCAAATTTTGTTGCATGCATTTCGGGACACCCTGTATATAAATATTATACTAATTATTATGTGTACCTAATCGTCAAGGAAAAATAATTTATTTTTTGCTTGTAAACCATTAAGTATACGAAAAAATGGGAAGTTTAAAAAAAGTTTCTAAATGAAATGTAGTATTAAAAGCTTATTGTTGGAATTCGCGCGCCATTATTCCATGGCTAGAAATTGGCCTCAATGATTTGGGATCGAGGGGGATTATCCCTCTTTATCCTGCCTCATCTCGTGTAGGCCTGGACAGCCTTCGTAGGTGGGCCCCATCCGTCGTCTACCCCGACCGCAAATGCGGCCGGTGTAGGCGCTTTGTGGGACCTCCTTTTGTCCTGGCTGGGCCCCGCCGGCTAGGGCCCTTTCTTCTGGCGCTCTTCTTGCTTCGCCGGCTCGTCTGTGTAAACCCCGGGGGTAGTGTCATGTTTATGTGTGGTATGGTTGGGTAGGGTAGTGCGGCTATGCAGCCTGGGATGCGCTTTGCTAAGGTGGCCCTTAGGCTAGCGCGGGAGGG
>NW_019416367.1:727808-734587 GCF_000390285.2 Anoplophora glabripennis | reverse complement strand
GCCGTTTCGCACGTCGTCTGTCACGTATTAAGTTTTTTATGTCATCGGGGAGGGTGCCCCGGGGGTTTGTCAGTCGGGGGACAATAGTCTCCGTCGTAGTCTGAGTCAGGGCGTTTTTAATGTCAGTCTCAAGGGAGAGGATTGCCGCCTCCAGATCATGGGTGGTTTCGATGACTGGGAGCGCCATGTTTCCTTGCATTACTGTTCGGAAACGCTCCCAGTCAGTGAACCTCCTCGTGAAGGTGCCTTCATATCTCTGTCTTCGCCCCAGATCCAGAAATATTGGATTGTGGGCGGAAGACCCTTCGTATTGGGTGGATATTTGGGCATTTAACGGTATAGATTTTAAGAGGGCAATGTCGATAACGTCGGGGCGTCCTACGGGTCCGTAATGTGTCGGTTCTGTCGGTCCGAGTATAGTCAAGTCGTCGTGTCTGTCTTGGTAATTCAGCAGGACGCGACCTCTTGTGGTCGTCGTCCCGCTGTGCCATATGGGGGACTTCGCGTTGAAGTCCCCGATGGCAATTGTCTGGGGCCAGGAAAGGATTTTGTCTAAGTCATTGTCAAGTAGTGGTAGTCTGGGTGGGTGGTAACAGGACACCACCGCAACGTCTCCATGCCGTAGCGATCTCACCGCTATCGCCACGGCCTCTGTGTTTTGAGTTTGGAGCCGCTGCAGCGGATAGTGGTCGATGCACTTCTTTACTATGAGTGCAACACCACCCCCGTTACGGTTTCTGTCATGTCTGTATATGTCATAGTCAGGGATGGAGGTACGGGATGCCTCGCTGAGGTAGGTCTCCTGGACAGCCATAACGTCTATGTTTAGACGGTTCAAGATGTCCACGAGTTCCGTTTTTTTGGCCCGGAACCCGTCAAGGTTCCAGGACGAAATTCTCAGCGAGGAGGGTTGGGAGGGCCGACGAGCCATTAGAAGTCGAATAATTTTTGCATATTCGACACCATGGTCGTCAGCTGGACGCAGAAGTCCTGAAGACGCTTTGTTGCGTCAATCAGGGCCGCCGCGCCCGGTTGGGAGGGTGTCGTGTCTGTGTGTGCGTGTGGTGAGGTGTTTTTGTGTGTTTTCCATCGCCCATTGGAGGGGTGGTAAGTTGTCCTCTCGCAGCAACACTAGCGCACCAAGGTGGATATTGGGTTGTGACCGCTGCCACATGTTGCGCCGCCGTAGTTCGACCAAATATTCCTTAGACCATCTCAACCAATACTATTGTGGCAATTTTTGAATATACTGGAATCTGGATAACTTATTGTCCGGTATTGCATGAAGGCTTGGGTCTGGAACAGACGTTAGTCTTCGTCCAATTAAGAAATGCGCCGGCGTAAGCACATCCAAATCCTCAGGGTCTTCAGTCATTGAGGTGAGTGGACGGGAGTTAAGGATATGTTCTATTTGGGTCAATACTGTGCTTAACTATTCGTACGTGAGGTGAGCATTTCCTACAATTCGTCGTAAGTGATTCTTTACACATTTGATATTAGCCTCCCAAATGCCGCCAAAATTAGGAGCATGTGGTGGAATAAAATGCCAAGAATAATCACTAGATAAGTGATCTGTTATTGAGTTATTTTCATTTTTTAAAAACTCATATAATTCCTGTATTTCCTTATTTGCGCCTACGAAATTAAGCCCATTGTCCGAATATATATTTTTCGGATTACCTCGTCTTGAAGTAAACCGTTTCAAAGCCGCTATAAATGATTCCGCATTTAAATTTGTTACGACTTCGATATGCACTGCCTTAACAGATAGACAAATGAACAGACACACGTAGGCCTTGATTAGCTTAGAACCGCGTTGTTTTTTGTCCCGTATTAGTAGAGGTCCCGCGTAATCGATGCCTGTGTTATAGAATGGAGGAGCTGGCGTGACACGCACCTTGGGAAGATTACCCATGAGCTGGTCGAGTGTCTTTGGTTTGGCCTTAAAACAGGATACGCAACGCCGAATGATTCCCCTGCATAAATTGCGACCTTGAGTAGGCCAGTAGTCCTCCCTGACACTTGCTAACAATTGTTGAGCTCCACAATGACCTAACCTTTTATGCTCGTGATCTAAGAACAGTTTAGTTATGTTATGGAGGTAATATGATCTGATGTATACCCTCACGGCCCATTTGCGCTTGTTGTAGTCTACCCCCCACTCTCAATAACCCGTCAGAATCTAGGAATGCATTCAATGGCAGCAATTTACTCCGCTTCTGTAATTTTTTATTCATTTAAAGGTATTCATAATCAGACTGAAAATGTTCGCGTTGAGCTTGGGTTATTAATCTATTAAATGAATGTTGTAATTCTTCCGAAGTTAGAGGTCCTATCGTTCGATTACCCACCGCTTGTTTACAATTATGACCAAACCGTAACAGATAAGCTGTAACCCACTGTAGTTTCCGAAACGTAGAATATTTCTTAAATAAGTTATCTAACCCCTGTTGTACCAACAGTGTGACAGTAGCCTTACGAGTTTCCGGTATATCTGCTATTGATTGATTATTAACACTTGATTCTGGCCATAACGATTGATCTTGTTTTAACCACGAAGGCCCCTCAAACCAAAGTTTTGAATTGACTCGCTAACCGTCATACCTCGACTTATTAAGTCCGCTGGATTGTCGCCTGATCTCACATGTCTCCAATTGCGCGTTTCCGTGATCGATTGGATTTCACTAACTCTATTTGCGACGAACGTCTTCCATTTGTTAGTTGGACCCTTAATCCAGCATAACGTTATTGTGGAGTCACTCTTACCCTGGCCAACCCTGGCCAACCGAAAACTGTAATACATCTGCATTTGAGTTCCAATAGATGCCTAACGTCTTGCTTGTCTGATTAGCGCTTAAGTTTATAATATTTGAGCTCAAATTTGCATTCGACAATTTGAACTGGTTAACTAAATCAGGTACATTTGTATGCCATTTTCTAAGTTCGAATCCCGCGGATAAGAATGTACTTGAGAGATCGCGTTGTAAATTTAAAAGACCATTAATGTCCTTATTTCCCGTTAACACGTCGTCCATATACATATGTTTTCTAATAACTCTGCTTACATCCGGTTTTGTCGTTTCGTTATCCCTTGCCAATTGCTCTAAACACCTGGTCGCTAGATACGGCGCCGACGCCGTCCCGTAAGTTATAGTATTCAATTCAAAACAATCGACATTGTCATTTGGATCGAATCACCATAATATGCGCTGTACGCATCGTTGTTCCGGCCGTATTAATATTTGCCGATACATCATAGTAATATCCGCCGCTAATACAAAGGTATGCCATCGAAATGAAATTAATATAGAGAAGAGTTCGTTTTGTACCGTAGGTCCGACATATTGTGTTTCGTTTAGACTTAATCGAACTCGTTTTTGCGCTGGCATCAAAAACTACTCTCAACTTTGTAGTTAGACTCGTTTCCTTAACTACAGGGTGATGCGGTAAGTAATACCCAACGTGCGCTTCCGATTCCTGGACCTTTGTCATATGGTTTAGTTCTAAGTATTCGCGCATAAATGCGTTGTATTGCCTTTTTAATTTATTTTCAATTGAATAGAGTCGTTTTAACGCGATATCTCTGGATTCACCCAAGTTCTCGACGTTATCCTTATACGGCACACTAACGACAAACCTACCCTGATCATTGCGCTCATATGTTTTATTAAAATGGTTTTCACAATAATTTTCACTCTCAGAATATATCGGTTTTGAATTTGAACAACTTTCTACCTCCCAGAATTTTTCTACATTTTTGTTTAATGTCTCTAAATGTCTCTAAATTGAAGCAGGATATCTGCATATTATATTCTGTCTCCTTGCAATTAAGATTACCACCAATTACCCAGCCTAACTGCGTGTGCTGTAAGTTAGGCTTGTTTTTCCCTAGCTGTATAACACCCTCGCGAAGTAAGTCCCAGTAAATATTCGCGCCAAGCAATATATCTATGGACCCCCGTTTATTAAAGCTTGGATCTGCCAATTGTATGTGATCTGGAATATTTAAACATGAGTAGTCAAATGAAACCGAAGGTAATGATTCTGTGATTTTTGGCCCTATTAAAGCCGAAACCGTAGTTTGAAATGCCTTATCAATAGAACTTAGTTTCAATGTAGTTTTGTAATTTACTTCCGTCTTGGTTTGACTTATGCCCGAAATTATCGTATGTGCCTTTCCTCTTTCTAACCCGAGTTGTTTGCATAAATCCTCCGTTATCATTGTGCTTTGTGACGCACTATCTAGCAATGCTCTACAAGACCGTGTATTTCCGCATTTGTCATATATTAACAACGTTGCAGTTGACAGTATTACTTGTGACATTTTTCTACCCTCCAACGAGTGGCATACGCTTGTTTTGTTTATCTCGCCTTTTTCGTCCTTTTGAGCACCCCTCGTATCCACCGCTTGTGTCTCCGAACGTTGCGTTTCTACGTTGTTATTGTTTGGCGAATTCAAATGTAATAATGAGTGATGTCTACCGTTGCATTTAAAACAAGAAAGAGATTTGCAATCCTTTACTAAATGATTTTTTCGTAAACAGTTAAGGCACGCACCGATTTGTTTCGTTTTGTTTATTCTGTCGCTTACCGACAACCCTAAAAATACCGGACATCTGTAGATTACATGATTTTCCTTATAACACACACATGTGAAACTATTTGCCTGGCCACCTGCTGTAGCAGCGTAGACCTGTGATTTATTTTTATTTTTTGCGTTTAGAGCTGACCCTCTTGATTCGAATTTGTTTTCCTCCAGTTGTTCTAAAATGTCGCATTTTGTTTTTAAGAATTTGTTCATATCAGCTAGTGTAGGAAGCTCGTTTGCCATTTCGAAAGATTCCCAATCCCTACGAGTTGTCGCATCAAATTTACTTGCAATTATATATATAAAAATTGCATCCCACGTGTCTGTATTTAATCCCATCGACTGAATTTTTGTTGACGTTATCAAACAGCTCTCGTAGTTTGGAGTGTGACTCCCGCGACAACGGAATTTGGTCAAATATAGCCCTAATGTGGTTGTGAACTAGCAGTCTTATTCTCGTACCGTTCGCACAGCAAGTCCCATGCTATTTTATAATTCGCAACCGACACCGCTATCGACTGTATTAAGTGACTAGCCTCTCCTTCCAAGGCAGATTTCATATAATAATATTTTTGTATATCAGAGATTGTTTTATTGTCATGTACTAGCGCCGTAAACGCGTCCCTAAATTCTAGCCACTGATTACAAACGCCTCCAAATGTTGGTAGCTTTATAATCGGTAATTTTACCTGCGTCTGTTCATTATTCTCCTTCTCAATACCTTCACGTGATTTGATTCGCTTTTTTTCCCGAAAGTTAGAAACCACCAATTTTGCATTTGTTATTACCTCAAAGAAATTTTCTTCGAAACTGTTTCGTTCTACATACTCGGACAATGGCACTTCGTCTGACTTATCTTGAGTCAAAATTTCGATCTGCGTTTGAATAACATTAAATTCCTCAAAACTAGGCTCTAATTTTTCTAATCTTAACTGCATTTGGGCTACACTTTGTTCATTGACATCTTGTATTGAGTTAAAATATTTATCAAACCTATCTAATTGAGATTTTAAAGTTTCTCGTTTTAATTTTAATGTTTTAATTTCCTCCGACATTTTTTAGCTTTAATACTTTAGTATTGACACAAATGGTAAGTTAGAATAGGAGTACAACGTGATGTAAAGGATAATGACTGAATGTGCTTACTGTTTTGTTGTCTGTGTTCCGTCGCTCGACGTCTCTAGCTTGTATTACAGTGGCTATATGCAAGAGTCACTGTATCTTGTATTAGATTTTCTATCCAAGATGGCGGTTCACGCTGTTGATTCACCAACCTGTTGCACTATTCAAGACGTTGTCTTGACCATATCCGCAGCTCGCCAAGGACCAAACTTATGTTGGGTTGTTTAAAGAATACTGCATACGTGTTTTTTTGCTTTTATTGTGGACTGTAACTTTTCCCTTTATGATTTTACATAGATTTACAAATCTCGCTTTCTCACTGTTTCGCACACACCCTCATTCTCTCTGTATTACCATATTTCGCCTCGACGGCGCATGTCCCAGAACTAACAACTTACACATGTGAAATTCTGGGTGCGTTAAAAATGTCTACAACTGAACAATAAAATAAGTGACTTTTCTCAAAGTAAGTTTGAGCTTTGAGAAAAGTCACTTATTTTATACACCGTAATATTATAAGAGTTTAATTAAAAGCCTTAAAATTAAAAATAGACATATAGTTCATATGACAAAAAATTCTTATTTTTGGTCGTCCTCACCCCCTGTATTTACGGGAGGTCTTTCTGAAACATCCTGTATTGTATATTTATATGGAATTTTGCTTAATACATGAAAATACCTTATTAGAAATTATAAATACATGTGCACATTTTTTACGAAATTTTTTTCATCACTTTTTGTCGGACTGACGATTTGCGGATATATTTTTGTCGGACATTAAAATTTTTGCTTATAAAAAACACTTTTCTATCGTGTGTTATTTTTGTCCGACATGTGGTAATCGATTTATCATACCCCGTGAAAATTCCGATTTCCAGCTGTCGGACTGAAAAAACGCGGCTTGAAATTTGTCGGACAACAATACTTTTTGACTGAATTAATTATTTACAATTAATTTTACTAAAAATTACCTATGTGGTAATTGATTTTCAATACCCTGTTATTTTGGCATGTTTCGACCGATAGACACGTCAATGTCGGAAGAATTTCTGTCGGACAAATTTAAATC
>NW_019416367.1:721328-726386 GCF_000390285.2 Anoplophora glabripennis | reverse complement strand
ATTTTTAATTTGTAATATCTCAGTGGCGTACCATTTTTTCTTTAAAAAAATTGAGATTATTACCCGTACGCGCGCCAATGATGAACATAAAATTCTTAATTGCATATCAAAAAATGCGCAATAACTACCTCTTAAAACCCACCAAATTTCATTTGCACATCTCGACCGGTTTCAGAGCAATAAATTAAATCGTCAGTTTTTAAGAAAAACTTTGACACCCCGTATCTCGGAAAACGAATCATTTGCGGACATACGTTTATAAGCAAACTGCCATTATTTTCTCATGTAGAATCACCCCCTGAAATTTGTCGCACTTATTTACTAACACCCTGTATATTGCTATGTCTATTTAATGAAGTACACGCCACTGGCGCGCTATTTGTTGACAACGGCTCCGATCAGTTTTATTGGTCGTTACGTCAATAAAGTGTGAGATTTGTTATTTGTCATAATTTATGGAAAGGGGTAAACATTTTGAACGTCTGTTGTGATCTAGTGCATTAAAAGTTGACTGGATGCGCTACCGCTACCTAGAAATTGATTTATAGTTGTGTACCGCTATCCTTGTCCTATTTGAGTTTACAACTTGTTTTTCGATACAGGAAAAAACGCCAGAATATTCACGAAAAACGATATTTTTTAATTCTAGTGATACAATACGGCTTTGTGGTGTTCTTCGTAGCTGGTTTTCCTCTAGCGCCTTTCTTAGCCCTAGCCAACAATCTCGTGGAGCTAAGGGTGGACGCTTACAAAATAACGAACCATTTTAAAAGACCTGTTCCCAATAAGGTTGCCGGAATAGGAGCTTGGATGGGAATCCTTCAAGCAATCACTTACGCGGGTGCAATGACGAACGTAAGTAATTTAGTTGAGGAAAAGTGGTACATATTTTCATCTTTAATACGAAAAAATTATACTTTTGTATCGGCTAACCATGAGAAAATCCTTACTCTTTCAACAGAACATTCATAAATGATTACAAGCCACGTGACCAGTAATTTTGTATGGAACAGTAATTTTATTTCTTTCACGTTGGCAATTAAATTTCAATAAAATAATGAGATTACATTAAAACACAACATTCAGATTTTATTCAACCAATCCGCGATTACATTATCTCGAGCATAGACGTAACGGTTTGTCATTGTTCATTGTAAACCAATCATTAATATTGGTGGCGCGAAGATTTAGGGATTTTTAGTTGACAGTGGTCCCGTGGCTTGTAACCATTTATGAAGGTTCTGTATGTGACTAGCATTTTTTTGGTAGTTCTAATTTATACTTTTTCAGGCTGTCATTATAGCTTTTACCGGTGATTTTGTGCCGCAAGAGATATATAAACATACTATTGATTATAATTTAAGAGGATTTGTCAATACCACAATTTCCGGTAAGAACAACGTATATTTTAGTAAGTTATGAAATTACCTTCAATTTTAATTTCGTTAACTTCATAAAATACCAAATATGTACTTATTTTACGCCTAAGGTCAGGTGCTTTGAGTTTCGGTTAAGCCAGTACGTACACTGATTTATTTCATCAAAATATATTCACAGTCTAATCGCCTGATTAGTTAATTAAGTTTTAACCGAGACTCAAAGTACCAAGCCTAAATGTCACATGTATTTATTATTTTATGCTGCGTCACGTTGACACCTAGACAAATAGTTATTTACACCATAAAGGGTATAAGTGTTATTTACCAGTCGAGGACGATTTTGCGCCCGAGTGGAGCGAGGACTGACAATAGAGTCCGAGACTGGTAAATTATACTTAACTGCTGCGTAGTGTATAACATTTTATCTGCTCCCACAGTTCTTTATGGTTCATGAAATAAAGATTAGGTTTTATTTTTTGACATTTCTTAACCAATTCATTTTGACATTATTCGAAATCTTGCAAAGTCGCCCTGGTTGTTTGGATTTTGTCATTTCTAAGGTGTTTATAAACAAAGCTCATAAAGGTTGCAATTTTGCTGGTTTTGAATTATTATTTCTAAATGAGTGATTCTCAAATAGAAAGTGCAACAAATGGTGCCTGCGATTTTTTATTGTATAAGTGCGCTACGGACGAGCATATAAAAATTTCAAAGAATGGTGCCAGAACGAAAATACTGGTGTTTCTGAAATGTCACTGCTAGCATATTTCATGGAGAAGTTAAAAACTTTAAAGTCACTGGCGAGTTTGTGGAGTGAATACTCTAGGATTAAGTCAACTATATATTTTCATAGAGGTGAACGTGGATATATCAAAATACCTGAGCTGAGAGCATTTTTGAAACGAAAAAATGATGGCTATACATCTAAAAAGTCAAACGTTTTTACAAGAGTCAACGATTTTCTCGTTCAGGCACCCGATAACACATATTTGCTAATGAAGGTAGTGACGGTCTTAGGTATTTCAGGAGCATGCCTTTCTGATGAGTTATGAAACTTACTTTGGACAACGTCAATTTCAAAATTTTCAATGACACTATTGTAGTAACAATTCCAGATTCTAAAAATGGTATGTCACGTAGGTACGTTTACAATTACTTATCGCCTGGGTTCTGTTTCTCACTTAGAATTTCTCAAGAAATATATCAAGATTAGATTGGAAATTAAAACTGAAGTTTCACGCTTTTTTATGCGCTATCAAGCAGGTAGATGTTACGACCAACCAGTCGGCAAGAATACGCTTTCTATGATTCCTGATAAGATTGCACAGTTTTTGAAACTAGAACATCCTGAAACATATACAGGCCATTCATGCCGAAGAACATCGGCAACGTTACTGACTACAGGAGTTGATGTATTAGCAATCAAGAGACATGGTGGGTTGAAATCACCCACAATTGCAGAAAGTTATGTTGCTGACAGTTTAAGTACAAAAATTGAAATAGCCAACAGGATTCTTTACAATGACACTTCAACTCCACATTCTAATAGTAGGTACGTCGCATCCATGTTGTTTGAATGGATCAGTCAGATAATATTGAGCCCCGGGTGACTGAAATGGAGCGGTCAAATCATTTTGAGAAAAATGTGACAATTAGTAAACGCGTGGGGAATAATTATCCAGATTTTATAAATGTTACTAAATGTAACAACTGTACAATTTCTATATATATTCATTCATAATAATTAATAAAATGTAATGTTCATCAAATATTTCTATTTATTTGTTCATAAAATATGCATTTATAACTCGAAATCGCTTTTTTCCCTAGGGAGGCAAGTTACCTCACTTGTCCATAGCAACTTCCACTTCTGCGGTAAAATCCACTTACATCCTTAAAAACAATGTATTAATAGTCTATTTACTATAGTGGGAGCAGATAAATGTTATATATTCGTATACATATAGTTATTTTCCGTAGATCTCACCATGAAATGCAGTTTTACAAATTAACTTTCGAATCAGAGATGTATCTTTATAGATATCTTGTCATGTACCTAAAACATGTGACTTTGAAAGTGAGAGTAAGTACTGACTCTAACAGAGACTGTAAAAATATACGTGAAGTAATAGCGTCCTGGAAGTTTTTGCGTCGATAAAATGATGTGACATTTAAAAACTTTATTAAACTAGATATGTTGAGTGAAGAAGTCAAGGCCAATTACGAGGTCTGTTCAGAAAATAACTTTTTTAATTACATGCTAATGGAAATATTTAGTGATATGCGGTTGGCAACATTGCGTTGCGCATAACCTCCTCTGCAACCACATGTTCTTGGATTGCTGATATCTCATTTAGTTTTTGTGATATTGTTATTAGAGTGCAACGTGTTTAAGTGTTAGTGACGATTTTTGAAATGTGCGTTTTTCTGGAACAACGAGGCAACGTAACATTTTGCGTGTATGAGGAAAACATTCACGGAAACGCTTCAACCTTTGAAACAAGCTTACGGACATAATGTTCTGGGACGTACGCAATGTTATTAATGATTTTCACGATTTAAAAGCGGTCGTCAATCAAATGAAGTTGATCCTCCACCGGAAAGGCCTTCGACTTCAACTGATGGCTCCCAGGTTCAGAAAATTAAAGATCTGGTGCGTGCAAATCGCCGATTGGCTGTCAGTGAAATTGCAGAAGAGGTTAGCGTCTCAATTGGGTCATGCCATGAAATTTTGACTAAAAATTAAACATTCATTCAAAGGATCAGCACGGGAGACGAAAGCTGGGTTTACGGCTACGACATTGAGACAAAAGTTCAATCATCACAACGGATTAGCAAAAGATCTCCACGCCCCAAGACTCCAAAAAAATAAAGTTCGGTTATTTTCTGAACAAGCCTCGTGGTAACGTCGACGGAAAAACTTAATATTTACCTCGACCAAAATCTGCAAAAGCAGGCTCGTCAATAAAATTTTTTGCTTAAAATTATTATTATGTAACTAGGGCAAAGAGTAAGTACTTTGCTATGCATATAGTGAATCTTTTTCTAACCAGTGCATATTAAATTAAATACCTATAGTGACTGTACGTTTTCAGCATTTGTTAGGTCAGATATTGATTCTACATCCGAAAGTGGTGCTATTTGTTATTATCCAGGCAAAAGATATCCACCCGATCATCCAAATAAGTACGAACTGACAACCGACTATTGGTATATGCTTGCCATGAAATTCTTAGCAATTGTTCTTTTTGAGGTACCTACATATTTCATAGCTACGGGGTGTAACTAAAATGGCTAGCTGAATGTTTGAAACGAATTCTATGTCACAATCCAGAGACACAAATTAATCTATATTTACTAGAACTGCATATGAAAGAAATTTGATTATTCTTAGATTATCTAAAATATACCCGTCTTAAAAAATAATATTTGCCTAAACTAGTTTATCAGAGTTTAAAATTCGACAGCTTAACTCGTATATTTTTTTGAAATGATTATATAATTCATTAGAAATTTAGCCAATAGCAATTACAAATTTTACGTAGTTACGATGTATTGATAAGCGATTATACTCTTGACGACGTGGAATAACCGTTTTGGTGTTTCGCCTCCTCCAACAATGTGAACTATGTCATGGTAACGATAGTTTTAACATTTGTCAATAAACGTCAAAAAAAAA
>NW_019416367.1:590989-720842 GCF_000390285.2 Anoplophora glabripennis | reverse complement strand
CAGTTTTTTGGAGAAACCATCGACAATAATCTAACCGTGCAGGAAAATCTCTTGGCAACAGTGGTTGCACGCGTTGAATGTGGTACGGATAAAGTAAATTTGTGTGCAAAACCCTCCAAACACTTTGATGACTTATGTTAAACTGTTCAGATAATCTTCGCGTACTACTTGACGGATTAGCTTCCACTTCTTGTAGGATTGCTTCTTCTAGTTGTGGTGTCATTATTGTTCTCGGTCTACCAATACGTTCAGCGTGAGCATTTAAAGATCCAGTTTCGCACAGTCTAGCATGGAGCCTTATGAAAGTTCTTTCTGATGGAAGTGGTCTATTGGGAAATCGTTCCTGGTAAATTCGACGGGCTTGTGCAGCATTTCCATCTGCTAGCCCATAAATGAAATGTATTTGAGCTTGTTCAACGTTATTCATAGTTAACTGCACACTAAAAGATAGTCAACTGACAGTATCTTGTCACTTTTAATGCCAAATATCATCGGAATTTTGTTATCACAGGAATTTTTGTATTCAACAAAAAAACATTTCTTTAAAATCTTTTTTAAGCAGATAAGGTAGGAGAATCGATTATTCTAGTCCAAAATGGCATACAGGGTAGCAGAAAAAAGTTGCGATGGATTAAAGAGGCCGAAATCGTTGCCGGTGGCGCCCTCAAAAAAATACACCTAAATTGACCACTGCTTTGAATTTGTCATTCCAAAAAACCCCCGTGTATGAAATTTCATTAAATTATTTCGAATAAGTCGAAAGATATTTAAGAAAATGCGATTTATTTTCCCAACTTTGACACCCTATATCTCGGTAACGAAGCACTTGCGGACCGATGTTCATATGCACTTTTTTGCTTAAAATAAGAGAAGGAATCACCCCTTGAAATTAAAGTCATTACTTAAGATACACCCTGTATAATCGTATCGAATACCACTCGAGCAAACGAAAATATTCGATTATACTAACCTCCTTACTTGCCGTATATCCTTAAAACACCACTCCAGCTACGCTGTCGTGGTGTTTCGCAGAATATGTCTTGTGACTCGGAAGTATAATCGAATATTTTCTATGCACTTGTGATATTATAACTGATTACACAGCCCCACAAAAAAAAAGTGTTCGGACTTGTGAGTCGGACATATGCATTCCCATGTATTTTTCGACGCTGAATCCGATCCCGAGCTCAGAAATGGCCCTCCACGTCTGGAATTGGCTCCAGGGGCCAAAAATGGCCTCCATAGAGCCTGAAAGATGGATTCCGGAATATGGCGAGGTCGAAGGTGCATTCTAAAGCCAAAGCCGAATTTGTGGTCGAAAAGTTTATGGCCAACTGAAATTCCCCGTTTGGGACCGAGAAAATGACCCCTTAGGGGCCGACAAATCGTGTTTCGGACGGCACAATCACAACAGTGGTATTTTTATGTACTTTTAAATTCTGGAACTCAGACTGTGCTCGAAAAGTTCATGGCCAACTGGAATTCCCCGTTTGCGACCGGGAAAATGGCCCCTTAGGGGCAGAAACACGATTCTCCGGCCCCTACATGGGAATACATATGTCCGACCCACAAGTCCGAACACTTTTTTTTGTGGGTCTGTGTTATTATTTAACTGGCAATTTAAAAATATACAGGGTGATTCAGTCATAATGTCATTAATTTTAAGACGAGATAGAGAAAAATGAGTATAATACGAAGGCGTAAGCTGAAGAAAAATATTTTGAAATCATTATTTAACCACCATTTCAGGCTGTTACTGACCGGCTGACGTCAGCCGGTTATTTACAATATTGCGCACGGCTACGACATGAACAAGGCGCCCTAGAAGTAACGTTGCCATATTTTCGCACATATAAAGACAATAAATAAACGGTTTGCTCGTGTCAGCCAATAATAATTTAAAATGCTATAAATTATTTTTTATAATTATGCAATCAACATATTAAATTGTTATTGCTGTCCAGCAAGAACTTTGAGGAGGCCTGAGCATGCCTTGCCAAAAATCAGTTTTTATTAACATCATAATGTTAATTTTTTAATTTGCTGTAAGCCTTCGGGCTTACAGCAAATGTTCAAATACATTACCGTTACCGTCTATGCACAAGTTCACGTTGGATAGATGAGCGGCGGATGCGATGGAATAAATCAGGGTTGTTACGTATTCCTCAGCGGCATCTTCGATACGATTCCGCAACTGCTCTACATTCTCTACCTCGGTGTGATACACGACAAATTTCATATAACTCCATATGAAGTTACAAAACTCCACAAGTTCAAATAATTTAAATTTCATTTCAAAACCATTTCAATTTCATTACAGAAATAATGACATAAAAAACCTACACTCACTAGATAAATTATAAAGAGAGGGTGAAATGTATGTAGTATTTAAATATTGACTGTAAGTAATAGAAGAGAGACTTGTATATTCCATAAAAAAAACAATCGGACGGAGACAAATAAACAACTCGGTACGTGTTTCCGACCGAGGCTAACCTGTCCAGATCACTAACCTTCTAACCCACTTTTGACTTGCACGTGCACTATATGACTGTAGTAGGATCGTATTCGACGCAAAATGAGCAAAAAGTTGTCGGTCAATTATTATCAAAGGAAAATCGTGTCATCACTTTTAGGAGGCGTAAATTTAAAATGAAATTGAATGTAAAATCTGAAATACCGCTGCATACGCACTGTGTTCTGGTGGTAACTGTAGTCGCCCAGGTGCATCGAGTGTACGAGGAGGTCTGTTATACGTCAAATACTAACCTGGCGAGCTTAGTCGTAAAACAGAGAGCGCCTCCAAAAAACAAGTTAACAACAGTGGCGCGTACAAAGATAAAATGTAGTACATATGTGGAATTTAAAAAACAAATTGGATTTTTAATAAATTACATTTAAAATGAATAGTTTACGAGAATAAAGTAATTTTTGTAGGAACAAGGGTGCCAGATGTGAACTGATTCCTTCGTCCTTTTTTTTGTCTCGATAAATGTTATTTATTCATTAATATTGATGATAAACATGATGATAAATGTAAACTTTAATCCTAGGCACTTATTGTTTTTGAGAAAGCAATAAGTGTTTTACCTGTTTAAAATGCCAGCACGAGTAAAACAGCATACACCCGCCCAGAGCACTTTGTTAATAAAGTTAGTTTAGGAACCAATTGCAAAATTCAAGACGATTGGGGAAATCGGCTGGTTCTAAAGCTTGAACTTTTTGAAAATGGTACGGGTTGAGTGAATTCTCGCGCAATATCCGCCAAACTTTGGTTTGTGATATCTCCAATCGCCTTGAAATTTTTCTTGTGGATATAGTAGGCTGCTCCTCGACTAAATTTAAAACAGCCTCTATCACATTTAAGTCATTTTGTCGATGTCCTGCACGTTCTCTGCGCGGTATGATAGACCCCGTGTCACGAAGACGTTGGACGGCCTGCACAATTGTCCGTGGGCTTGAGAAGTTCTGTCTACCACGGAAACGTCTCAGATATTCAATTGTAGCGGCATTTCACCATATCCATATATTCGGCATACGTATACAAAGCCATCACGACCGACACTTTAAATAATCCGAAATAAACTAACGGTCATAGATAAGAACAAGTACTAACGGTTTCGTGTGTCTTTCCAATCCACATTCCCTCTCCATCTGTATGGTGTGATCTTCACTCCTTTGCGGAAAAAATGTGTTAGATATGGAGGGTGGTAGATTTGAATAAACCCTTTAAATTGTTAATGGTTTTGTAACCGTGTGTAGTTTATTTTGTATGTTCGGATATTTAATGTGCCGACTTTTTTTATTTGATAAAATACAGTGTGCCTATTAACAGGTAACTACCTACCTCTACTTTATTTATTTTCTTTTAACAACAGTTGACTTCGAGAAGTCAGGCTTGTTAAAACATTTTGCACTATGTTAATACAATTGTTAAACTTGTTTATAATAAAATGCATCATGCTCCTCTAAAATTTACTTACATTTTATTGGTTTCGTACTTATATATACTAAAGCGGATTATGTGGATACGTTTAACGCGGAACCCAAAGTAAATGTGAACTACAGATTATGATGTGGACGTGGCAACCCTGTTCACTTCAGCTGACGACTGGTTCGTGACATTACGTAACAAAATTTTCCGAACATCCGGGCATTTCCTTCATTTTTAAAGTAGAATAATTTTTTTTCCGAGTTTCTGTCTTTATTAGGCCTTCCGAATACGTGCTTAAAATTAATGACATTATGACTGAATCACCCTGTATACATATAGTAAAGTGAAATGAATATTGTGGACAATCGTGACGTGACGTGACAAAATAGATACCACTATCCTCTTTTTATCTTTTAATTTAAGAGAGAGACAGAAGGGCGACTTAAATAAGAAATTTTCTGTAATAGCATTTCCATACTACTCCAGCAATAAGGCAAGCATTTTAGTTGCATCCTTAATAATCTGCTTTTGTATACGATGAAAATTTATTTTTACTTAGTCTTTGCTTAGTATTTTAAGTTTCTTTTCGATTTCACTATTTACAGCAGTTAATTTTGATATTTAGTATACACGATGTCCCATTTTAAACAACGCATTGTAATATCTTCTTAGAGAAGCACTTTCAAGAATTTTTTTTTAAAGGTTGTAGCGTTCTGAGGTGGACATTCTATGGTGACCTTATCATAAAGGTCAACCGTAGAGATAATTTGAAGGTCAACTTGGATTTTTAGATAGATATATTTCTGACACCGGAAATGGATAGAGAAGAAAATTTGACATTCATATATATCTTTATGTTGTGGGTAAAATTGTTCTTAAGGGTTTTTTTTCGGTTGGATTAGGTTTTTGATTGGGTTTTGCGATTTTTTCGGGAAAGCACTTACGACAAAAGATTCTAGTTGAAAGTTTTATGGTTTGATGGTTACAGGTCAAACTTGAAGGTTCTTTGAAGGTGTAATCAAGTTACGAAATAGGAAAACCCTGTTTGCAGCCCCATTAAGTTAAAGCAAGATTGTTATGGCCCAGCCAGTCAAGGCAAGATCGCTTTCATATCTAAAAATCCAAGTTGACCTTAAAAATGACCTGTACGGTTGACCTTTACGCCAAGGTCAAGGCAACCATCGAATGTCCCCCTCAGAACCCCACAACTTTTGTCTAAAAAGTTATTTTTTGAAAGTCCTTCCCTGGATATTGCAATGCGTTATTTAAAATGGGCCACCGTGTGTACTGAATAGATATGATACATCAAAATTAAGCTGAATGACAGTTTTACATTCTTGATTATATCAGCAATACATTTGTCCACCCGCTTTTTGAAAATTATAATTTTCAGCACGTGGTAATGGTTACCAATGGCATTATAGCATACGCCATACCTGACGTACCAGCTCACGTCACCGAACGACTTGCAATGGAGGAAACAAAGAAGAAAGAAACGAGAATGGCTGCTCTTGATAAGAAATATGACCCTACACAAAGAAGAATTAGTGTTACAGATGATATTATGTGATCAATATTTGTTTGCATTTGGTATATGTAGTATAAAATAAACTCTTATTCGTTTAGTAGTATGTTTGTCATATAATTTAAAAAAATCAATATCAAAAGCAAGGAATATCTGCACATATACAAGATGTATTATTGGCTTTAACAAAATATACACAATAGGTGAAAGCGTATCTTTATGTGTATTTGAATTGTTTGAACTAAACATTTTTGAAGAAAAAAATGGTACGCCATGGCTTTTTCTAAAAACTAAAATTATTTTTAAAATCTCCATTTATTTTACAGCAAATTCGGTCCCTGGTCTTACTCTCGTACGACGCACCATTTACACGTAAAAAAATGAAAACCAAAAAAAGTTTTTTCCCCAAGTTCATTGAGACTGCTCTTGATATTTTGTTGCCATTTTGTAGACACCCACCACGCGTGGGAACACTTTTTCTGGGGCAAAAATTAATTTTCTACTTTCACAAATGACGTTCACGTAGGCATAATATTAAATGTTTGGACAGAAAAAACGGTAAGCTCATTAAATGCCCCCTTAAATCAAATGAAATAAAAATTAGTAGGCTAGAAAGATTTTAAAACATTTTTTACATCAAACAATGCTCCTTAATGATTAATAGGTGTGTACAAAATTTCATAAAAATATCTGGAGTGATAAGAAAATTATAATAAAAAGTAAATTTTTTCTTAAAACTGTAACACCCTGTAGCTCAAAAATTAAGAGGTTTAGGACATATGTTAATATTAAGTTTTCTTCTCAAAATGACCCAAGGATTCACACCCTTAAGTATCGGCATTCAATTAATAAACATCCTGTATATTACTCGCATTAAATACGACTAAATTCGGGGACAAGTTTTCTTATAACGACGAGTATTTATTTATTACAAAAATGTTAAAAGTATATATTTCATATACCTAGAAAAATATTAAGTGATATTCTTGATTTTAGAAATAATTGAATATTTAAGGGGAAGTCCAAGCAAATTACATTTGGAGAAAAAAAAATTGTTACCTAGACTTTTATAAGTGGAAATGGTAAAAGGTAATAAACCTAAAAAAAATTAATGCGTGAGCAGGGGCGGCGGAGGGTTGGTTTCGGGGTGTTGAAAAGTTATGAAAAATTGTATCATTGGGATTTCTGGCGAAAGTTGACACCAACAAAAAAGTATCACATACAAAAGTTGTAAATCATGCAAAAATGTACAATTTTTGTAGAAGTTACTTTTTAACATAACGTCAAAATTTCCGAGAAAAATGCGAAAAACGGTTTATTTTCTGATTTTTCATTTTTATTTCTCATTTCCGCAAAAATAACTTAATTTTGACGAAACTTGGTGAAATTATACCTTTTTCTGTCTTAAATAACCTTAAATTTTTTTAGATAAAAAAATCAAGAAGTTTCTGAGATATTCATTTTTCTCGGCCTGAAACACTTTTTATTGAAAGAAAAATTCTACTTAAATAAATTATCGTACAGAGTTCTGCCGGTAATTATTTTTTTCGTTTTGACATATACTTTTGGAGAAATAAAAAAATCTGCAATAACAGTTAAAAAACATGCTGAAAAATGCAAAAAGCTAAAAAATGACTTGCAACAATGAATTTTTCAGTTACCTACTGTTGATAATTTGTTTAAATTAAAAAACATTCAAAAACTGATCACACCATTCAATTCTACGGAAAAAAAACTGTGTCTCATTGTTTGACCCAAAACTTTATATTTGAACAGTATTGCTATAAACATCTAAGTCGAATTACAAATGCACAAATGATAAATTATCTCTGAATGATTGGAGATTTCAACAATACAAAGTATTAACTGCAAAATCTACTGTTGACGCGAAATCCGAAAACCCGAAGTTTTGCAAAATAGTTTTCTTTTCTGGCTTTATTTGAAAACGAATTTTAAATAAATAGCATATTTACATTGCCACTTTTTTAGCTCTATCCAATGGCGTCAACATTTTTGCAATTCGACGTTTCGTCTTCGAGGTGCCATCATCAGATTAATTTTTTTAAATATATCGCTGCAATTATTATGACAAAATCTAGTCATTTTTAATTCTGTTTTGGATATTGCTATTCTAATTAAAAAGATTTTTAGCTATCATTGAAAATTTTTCCTGAGTACGGCTCTGAACGCTTTCAAAATACCTGTATCTATTGGAGGAGAGAGAGAAAGAGAGAGAGAGGAGAGAATAAAAGTCAATACAGCACAAAATATCCAACAATTTTTTTTAATGCATAATTTAAAAAGTTGTAGATACCTAATAAAAAAATACGAATTTATGAAATATGTTATTATTTCTAATTAGTATTGCTAATAGTAGTAAAAAAATTGTTGTATATTTTATGCGGTATTGACTTTTATACTGTTATGATTTCATCCAATAGATATTTTGAAAGTGTTCAGAGCCGTACTCCGGAGAAATTTTAAATTATAGCTAAAACAAGATAAAAACTTTTTAAGCGATTACAATAGTAATATCCTCTAATTCAGAATTAAAAATGACTTTCGATTTTGTCATAAAAATAGCAGCGACGTATTTAAAAAAATTAATCCGATGGCCCCTCGAAGACGAAACGTCGGATTGCAAAAATGTTGATGCCACTGTATATAGCGAAAAAAGTGGCATTGTAACTATGTAATTTATTTTAAAATTCGTTTTCAAATAAAGCCAGAAAAAATTAAACAATTTTGCAAAATTTCGGGTTTTTCCGGATATCTCCGGAACTACCCGGAATTTTAAAACTTTCTAAAAAGTATATTGTTAGGTATAAAAAACACAACTTTTTTCTAATCTGACCCACCCCGTATCTCTTACCGTTTCCTAGATTCTAATGCTATACCATCCTTATCTTGAACACACTGTATATCTATGAATTCATCAAACTATAAAAAAATAAGTACACTAATCGATCCTACGGAAAAAAAAATATTTTATTTATTCACTATTCGACTTATGTTTATAGCAATACTGTACAAAAATAGTTTTGAGTGATTTTTGATTTTTTTTTTAATTTAAACAAATTATCAACAATAATTACTGAAAAATTCATTGTCATTTTTTACTTTTTTGCATTTTTGAGCATGTTTTTGAACTGTGATTACAATTTTTTTATTTCACCAAAAAGTATGTCAAAACGAAAAAAATGATTACCGGCAGAACTCTGTACGATGATTTTTTTAAGTAGAATTTTTCTTTGAAAAAAAGCGTTTCAGGCCGAAAAAATTAATATTTCAGAATTCTTGATTTTTTTATCTAAAAAAAAATTGAGGTTATTTAAGGCGGGTAAAGGTATACTTTCACCAAGTTTCGTCAAAATTAAATTATTTTTGCGGAAATAAGAAATAAAAATCGAAAAATCAGAAAAAAAAACAGTTTTTTGCATTTTCTCGGAAACTTTGGGCTTATGTTAAAAAATTGACCCATACCAAAGTTGTAGATTTTTGCATGATCTACAACTTTTGTATTAGATACTTTTTTGTCTGACGTCAACTTTCGCCAGAAATCCCAATGATGCAATTTTTCATAACTTTTCCATTCCCCAAATCAACCCTCCGCCGCCCCTGCTAACGCATTTATTTTTTTTTTTCGTTTAATATAATCCCCTTTACCATTTCCACTTATAAAAGTCCAGGTAACAATTTTCTTTTTTTTCCCTCTAAATGAGTTATTTTGATCGGTCTATCATTTCAACTTTCATTGATGTTTTTAAAAAAAATTTCTATTAAACTTTTCTTGTTACGGGTAGGTAAATCCTTTTTATCTGACAACTACTACTACTTTCTTGTTTTCTTTTTATTTTATTATTATTGTATTGTTTCATTATTGTATTATATTTTTAATATGGAGATATTGGAAAAGAAAAACCCCATTGTCATTACAAAATTAATTTTACTTTATCGAGCACTGAAAGAAATACAAAAATATGCTAGCAATATTATACAGGGTGTCCGGTAAGTACCTCCTAATCTCTCGGGAGTGTATAGGGGAGGTCAAAATAAAACTAGTCCTTCCTATAATTTTTTTTCCTAATGTGCCCCCTAACGGAGTTATGGGGGGTCAAAGGGGTACCTAGAAATTAACGTTTAGGGTTATAACTTTGAAACCACCCTGTATATTTTAATAAAATTTTCGTACGTTGTATTACACATGGAGCTCTACGATTTGATGCTAAAATCAACTTTTTGCTATTATCAGGTGTCCAGAAACGGACTGGCCCTATCACAATTTTTCTCAAAATTTTGACAGAAGTAATTTTATCAAACTGAAAATATTATTATTAGATACTCTGAAGGTTTTTCTTTAAAAATGGTACTCTTTATTTATTTCGAAAAAATGAACGGTTTGCGAGATAAATCGGTTTTGAAAAAAATTGGTAACAAATACAACAATTAAAATTTATTTTTTTTACATATTATTTCATGCATTTAATTTCTTTAACTTTATCAAGTCCAGAAATCTTTGAACGGGTTGGCTATACTTTATGAGCAAGTAGTGACCAATTAAAAATAACATTTGAAAAATAACTTACTTACAAGACATGCAACAAAGAACATTCAACAATGAACAAAGGTACCTAAATGTTACTTCGGTAGATGTTCAAAATGAGCACCCCGTACTTCAATGCACTTTCTAATCCTACGAATGTTTTCCCGGTGCACTTGAAATAATATTCCGTGATTATTGCGGAGATGGTCACAGTTCTGTGTTAGCCTCAGCAGAAGTTCCTCTCTACTATTTACGGGTGTTGAATAAACGTTATTTTTTAAATGACCCCACAGAAAAAAGTCTAATGGGTTTAGGTCGGGCGACCTAGGTGGCCATAATACAGGTCCGCCTCGACCTATCCATCGATCACCAAAAACATTCGTCAGATGTTGACGTACTAAACGATCAAAGTGGGGTGGTGCACCGTCATGCATGTACCACATTTCAGTTCTTATTTGAAGGGGCACTTCTTCTAACAAAATATTTAGATTTTCCTCTAAAAATTGCAAATAAAGAGCACCATTAAGTCTTTGCTCCAGAATAAATGGACCAATCAAATGATTCCCGATAATGCCAGCCCACACATTCACCATAAACCTTTGTTGGTAGCGAGTTTGAACTAAAGCGTGAGGGTTTTCTTCATCCCAGACATGTAGATTATGCGAATTAATTATGCCGTCTCTTGTAAAACCTGCTTCATCGGTGAACAAAATAGATGTACCAAAATTATGATTCCGAATATGATGCTGTAAAAACCAATTGGCGTATTGAAGTCTTTTTGGATAATCATCTGGAGACATAGCATGTACTTTTTGGATGTGGTACGGGTAAAGCAATTGTTCTTTCAGAGTTTCATGTACAGCCCATTTTGTAACATTGTTTTGCGCCGCAAGCTTCCTTATGCTATTTGAAGGATTATTAGCAACGTCTTCCAATATTTGTTCCTCTACATGAGGGTCTCGTACTCTCCTCGGGGCTCCTGCTCCACCACGGCGTGGCAAAAAGCTTCCTAAATAAAGGATTCGGAAGAAATTAGTTTCACTAACGTTTTTCACTATTTTTTTTTACCTGTTTCTCTTAAACTACGATCAACTCTTTCAAAAGTTTTTGGACTCGGCAAATGTCGACCCGGAAACCTTTCCTCATAAAGTCTTCTTGCCTCCACGGAGTTGCATAATGCTTCCCCATAAATTAGGTGCATATCAGCATATTCTGCACAGGAATATTCTTCCATTTTTAAATGTTATTTCTAACGGCTTAAAACGAATACCACAATAAAATTGAATTTTTATTCTGTCACGCGCCTTTGACAAGTACTTTAAAATCAACAGGGTCTAACAACGAAAACAATAGAAAAGAACTCCATGGAGACAAGAGCAATAATAATTTGTAGATGTATTTTGGTCATAGATGTTGATTTTACAAGAAACGGCATTATTCATTCCCTTAATTCACCACCAGTAAATGTTTATGGTGAATCTGTAGGCTGGCACTAGCGGGAATGATTTTATTGTAAAAAAATAAATTTTAATTGTTGTTGTATTTGTTACCAATTTTTTTCAAAACCGATTTATCTCGCAAACCGTTCATTTTTTCGAAATAAATAAAGAGTACCATTTTTAAAGAAAAACCTTCAGAGTATCTAATAATAATATTTTCAGTTTGATAAAATTACTTCTGTCAAAATTTTGAGAAAAATTGTGATAGGGCCAGTCCGTTTCTGGACACCTGATAATAGCAAAAAGTTGATTTTAGCATCAAATCGTAGAGCTCCATGTGTAATACAACGTATGGAAATTTTATTAAAATATACAGGGTGGTTTCAAAGTTATAACCCTAAACGTTAATTTCTAGGTACCCCTTTGACCCCCATAACTCCGTTAGGGGGCACATTAGGAAAAAAAATTATAGGAAGAACTAGTTTTATTTTGACCTCCCCTATACACTCCCGAGAGATTAGGAGGTACTTACCGGACACCCTGTATAACCAATGCTACAGGTATAAGATCTATTACTAGATTTAGCTCATTTATACGTAATATTTAGACATTTTTGACGTTGTCATAAGCTTGTCACTGTATGGAATATCTAATCGTTACACTTGAGAAATAGTGTTCATGGCAGAAGAGGATGGTTGCTTTTTCAGTGACAACAAACGAAGAGCAGATTACGCCCTCGTGATAAAAGACAGATCCACAGCTTTAACAAATTATGTTGACTCATTGGAAAAACTCGGACTTGAACTAGAGGCAAATCGAAGACCGGTAGTATCGTGTTGATTTTATGTAAATACAGGCCTATCGACACATTACCCTTTTTAGGAAATAGGTAAATTATTTTTGATAATTCATATCCCTCAAAAACAATTGGAAACCTACTCGAAAATCTACGACATAGGCTTAGAAGTGCCGCTATTTTATAACACTAAAAGGTCTAGATGCTTCAAATGGATAAATACAAATTTAAAAGTTCCTCCTAAGAAAAGAGGGTAATTACTGTTGTTTTCATATTTTTTAAATGCGTTAGATATACATGGTGCGTTTCAAAGTAAACATGACTTTGTAGAGAGCTTGAGATTTAATTTATTGCACAACTCTTATTTAACTAATCCAGATAAGTAGGTAATTTGCTGAATAATTTGTCTAAACGCTAGTACAAATATAGTGCACAAATTTTAAAGGAACACTTTTTACCTAAAACTGGTCCTACTGTAGAAGAAAATTAATGTGTTTTTCTAGGAACTGTACAAAATATTATTACATACTTTTTTAAGCCACAGGCATAGTCGTTTTATGAAAGGGGTGTCAATTCCCTACAATTATTATGGCACTGGCAATTGTATCAAATTTTGGGAAGATCTGATTCTTGGAAATGATGCATTTATGGATATCAACTTTTTTTTCTGAGAAATTTTACCTTAAAATTTGTGCATTTTCTCCTCGGTCGCCAAATACGCAATTTTTAAATTTGTTTTAAAAAATCGTATTAATAGCGCAATTTTATTTATGTCCAACATTATATTGTTGAAATTTTGAAAGTCAGTCTGATTTTTTTCCCAGCACGTTCAATAGCAGAGACCGGATATTGATCATAAATCAATTGTTAGAGCGTGCCAGTTTTGGGACAGAACCCGGAGAAACCGGACTATCAAAGCTACTGAAACAACGCGTTATAGAAGATGCTTATCCACTTCATGATGGATCGGCTTATTATGGGTCTGACAGTGTGAGACAAAACGATAGACGGGTAAGTGAAGAATAACGTCTTAAACTTTACGTTTTAAATATCAAATGTTTCAGCTTTTATACCTGCATTGGGCAAGATTTAGGTGTTGGTATAAAGAAGTACCTTTGGATTTGGTGTACAAATACTTTGGGTGTGAAATAGCGTTCTATTTTGCCTGGGTCGAATTTTTCAATTTGATGCTGCTCTATGCCTCCATTCTAGGATCGTTAGTGTTCATTATCGATCTTATAATTTATTATGCTAGCAGTAACATTGTTAAGATGTAAGTATATTTCTTTATATCTAGTATTTCACAGGGTATTTCAGAATAAGCGCAACAGAATATCAAAAAATAAGATTTTCCTATGAGCTATGGGTCTATCGTCACGACGCTACACTATTTTTTGTAATGTAATGTATATTGAACAAAGGACGATCGGAATATATATTTTTTTTGATGTTCTATTGCCTTTAGAATTTGACATTATTTTACACGCGTTTAAAGAAGACTAAAAATGTTTCTTTCAGAAATGATATCTGCAATGAGCATAAAATGTATATATGCCCAGAGTGTGCCTTTAACAAGTATTGCTTGTATAGAAAACTGTCCAAATTCTGTTTCTCGGCAAAGGCGGACTTTATATTCGATAATTATTTAACGGTAGCATTTGCAGTCTTCATGTCGTTCTGGTGTAAGTTATTTTTAGTTACGCAATTAATAACAAAAGTTAACGGGTTTCAAAAAAATAAAATTAGAACTTAACTTTTTAAAAAATAAAAATTATACTATCGGATTAATATCACTGTATTTTTTCTAATTATATGTGTGGTATAATTATTATTTCAATTTAAAAAATATAAATTATTTTTAATTTCTTTGTAATTTACAGCTACGATTTTTCTAAATTTATGGTATAGGAAGCAGAATACTCTGAAACTGAAATGGGGTGTTGACTATGTAGACAACGATGAAGCAGAAATTAGGTAAAAGATACATATACAGGGCTTTCATGATTAACTGGCCAAAAATACTTGAATTCGGATATGAGAAAAAAGTTTGTCCGCAAACGAAAAAGAAATAATATTTTCTGAAACATCTCTGAAGACGTTTTCTGTAATGTGATTTCTTAGGAATACGACTCACAGAAAGTGACCGAAATTACAAAATCCCTGTAGCGTCAAATTTCTGAGGACTTTTCTTTCTTATCTTGATCACTCAAATTTTTTTCAAATTTCAATTTTGGTCGATTAATTCTGAAACAACCTATATAATGCAATATATCACATTTGATGCTATATTTTACAAGGTACAGTCTTTCCGAAGTCAGTTGAACATGTAAAAAATGCCTGACAATAAAATTTAATGACTTTCATAAGCGTCTCTAAAAAAGTTTTCTACTAAAGGTACAAAATTATAATAATTTGTATATGATGTGTAAAAAATTTCTATTATATATTCATTTGGCCAACAATATATTTTAATTATTTATGTCCTCAAGCAATTTTATTATATTGATGGTAAATTTTGTTTTGTTCCGTTTCAAAAGTTCTCCAAAATGCCATCGTGTAATAATATTATTGTTCCCTTTCGAAATTGTAATATCAATAATTAATAGAAGGTGCCTATAGTAAATTAAAATTACATGAATCACACCAAATTCCGCGTTGCTGCACTGCACTTTGCCAACCACTTGTCAATAGCTGAGATTTATTGCCCAGTGGCCCAATGCAGCTGTGTTTGTATTTCGTTTGCCAGCATTCGCATTCTTCAACTGGGCGTATACATTTCTACAACCTCCACGATTAAATCGACCAGACCCGTATATGGGTATGGCTAAATAAATATGGGAACAAGTTTTTCAAATATTTCAATGCTGAGTTGCTTTGTCAGCGACCGAACCTGGTACATACTGACAACCTTTTGGTTTTTCAATTGTTATCGGAAAGACTATAACAGAGACATGTTCCAGATACGAGTATCGTGATGAACTGAGAAAGAGAAATTTGAAAACAAAATCAAGCGGGCTGGAACCGTTCTTGCCGAAATATGTCACGTGGCCACGCATGATTGCAACGATTTCTGTTTGCGTTTTCATGGTAAGACTTATATTTTTTTAAAAGGTATAATGACAGTATTTTGTTCAATGTTCGTTTTTAACAACCACAATTTTCAATAAGAAATTTATTCCTCGGTGTGGTAGACAGTTTTATATCAGCAGCAGCAATGTCATTGTTTGAGACTTACTTAATTGGCTCGTTGCGCAAAATTTGATTTAATATAGCGGTTTTCTTCTACCTAAGAGTCTACCACTGTCAGTAAATAACTTCCAGCCACCGTACCTCTTCAAGTTTAAAACGATCATAACGATGCACCGCGCATAGCACGGCACCATACGCATTTAATTCAATGGTTATGTCGTGGAATCGAATAGGTCGCGTTTTCATCTAGCTGTGCGCCATGTCGGTCCTCGGTAGTGGCCCCACGTCGGGCGCCAGGACGCGAATTTTGCTCGGTTCCGCTAGCTTTCGGTGGAAATGACCTATTGCCTCTTCTCTGAGTATCATGATCGTGCCGTGACCCTCATAATGGCATTGAAGGGATCGTAATATCCTGGGCCTTTTTCACCTTTGGTACTAAGTCGTCAACAAGGTCAAATGAGATCCTCCGCCATCGTGAGTTCGAAATACTTAGGTGGAAAGTTCACGATCAAGATTTGTGTGAACGGAAAACTCTCGGCGTGGTATTCCTCGTCATGGTGGCTTGACAGTAGATTTTGTGTACTGCTTCTTGGCGATGTCGGATGCCTACAGCGCTCGTTTGTGTGCCTGCCGACATCGATGTGGAGGTTTCCGAGGCGAATGCATATCGAAATCTTCGAAAGATCCGCGATTTTGTAACCGAACCATAACTGAACCCATAAACCTCACACACCTTCATTCCAAACCTATAAACACCAAATCCATAAACCATAATCCCATAAACCCATAACCCAAAATCTGTACACAAATTCAAAACTAATATTCTAAAACCTATAACCCAAAACCAATAAATCCCAAACCCATTCACCTAAAACTTCAAACGTATAAACTCAAACTAGGGTTTTTGGATATTAGGTTTATGAGGTTATGGTTTATGGGTTTGGTGTTTATAGATTTGGAATGAAGAAGTATGAGGTTGAGGTTGAGGAACAAAAAGAAATTAAAAAACGTTAAGAATTGAGCCGCGGCCGGACTTTTGTCCATTTTTCCACACTGCGATATAGCGGTCTCTGGCGTGATATGAGGCAGATCGCGTCGTCTGTGGAACTTTGCTTGAAATCTTCGAAACATCCG
The DNA here is from genome assembly GCF_000390285.2 of Anoplophora glabripennis. Lineage (NCBI taxonomy): Eukaryota > Metazoa > Arthropoda > Insecta > Coleoptera > Cerambycidae > Anoplophora > Anoplophora glabripennis. The sequence continues at coordinate 704,282 of NW_019416367.1, read as the reverse complement.
CGATTTTTTCGAATTCTTTTGCCGGTTTGCAGAGCTGTTACGAATGTTGTAGGTGTCTGTTGTGGATAAAATCGAGCCATGAATGCTGACTGACCTTATTGCCGAGCGTATTGGAAACATAGGCACATGGTGCAAGAGTACTATGTACGGTACTTCGATATGGCCGATATGGTTGTATATGACCACATAAACTCGACTCTCTAGTATTTTTAAATAATAAAGAATGACTTTTTACACTTTTATCTTAATAGACTATCAAACTAGAATATTGTTAATTAATTTGTTTAAGATTCTGTTAGTTCTGATTGCTGCTATAGGCGTAATAATCTACAAAATAATTGTCCAGGCTGAAGCAAGTGTAGGATCAATTGAATTTTTTAAAAATAGGGGCAAAGCCACAGCTATAGTTACCGGTTCTATACTGCAAGTCATATTTATAAAAATATTTGATATGGTAAGGAATTTAGTGACTGTATTATTTTACCTATGATTTTATTTAAGTATTTAAACCTCCTTAAATAAAGAATATAACTAGTTTGAAAGAGATATTTCATTCGTTGTTCAGGAAACAGTGTTAAGGACTACTTCTGACATTGCTTTATTTGCTATATTTTGATTATGTTTGTTTTTGTAGATGTATGATGATCTTTCTATTTGGTTAACCACTTTTGAGATCCCAAGGACTAAACGAGACTTCGACAATTCGGTGTTATACAAAAGATACTTTTTGTTATTTGTGAACAACTATACTGCGCTATTCTACATAGCGTTCCTACAGGTAAGTAATATCTGCAAACTGTGGAATAGGCGCTAATTTGTAAGAATGCTTAAAATTGCATATCGTTAAATGCTCAAAATAATTTTTTTCAAATTTCGATGTAAATACAATGGGCTCATTCTTTCACAAGAACCGTCGGTGCACTTGCCTAACGCCGACGCTGTGGTTAATGCGTCACTATTACTTTTTTAAAACTAATATCTCAATTGTACTACAATTTTGCTCTTTTCTACTAGCATACTTTTTCAAATTCATTTTAAACAATGATAATTTATTTCTTGCATAGTACACGCAGAAACTTTTCGGGACAATATAGACAAACCTTTGTCTTCTGTGAGTACAGTTTGAATTTTCATTAATACTGGAAGTTCATTTTTTTAATAAAATTTCTACATCTCGCATTTAACGTCAATGACGATTTAAATTTTTTTTCCAACCACGTTTCGTTTTTACATTTTTACTACTTTTTAACACACTAACAACCCTTCTGACAGTTTTTTTAAAGGACTGCACATTTTCACCATATCATTCACTGACATATCGGCTTTTCGTCCTCTGATTTCCTGTTTTTCATTCAATGTCCTTGATCTGTTAAATTAGGTCGTTCACGACTACCCTGATTATCAGATTGGCCACTAACAGTGGCACGCGATTTCATTTTTAACAAAATTTATTGTAATAACTACAATATGAAAATACTAGTACGTCTTTCCCACTTATGTATGCTTATGACACGCACGGACATGCCTTACTTGTAAACTTCACTTGAATATTTGTTGAGATAGAATTCCAAGAACACCCCTGCGTCACTTTCTTGGAATTAACCGCATTCGACACACGAGGTGGAAACACATTGCGAAATGAATAGCACATCACATTTTCTATGCACATAATAAATATAATAATTTTATCAGATTAAAAAATGCTCTGGAATACAGTAATTACTATATTATGTAAATATTTAAGGGTCGGTTTTATCGTATACCTTTTCGCACAAATATCTTCAGACTAATAGGAACGGATACTTGCCAATCCACGAATTGTATTTTATGGTTGTGCGTTCAGTTGGCTTTCCTGATATTGCTGAAAAAACTTGCAGGAAATATTTTAACCCTCATAAAGCTGTAAGTATTTATTTCAATGAATAAAACTTTTTAGAAATGTGCATAACTTAAGTTGAAACGAATTAATATAAGATATAAGGATAAGGATACGTAATTATACAGGACCTTCATAAATGTATACAAGCCACGAGACCACTGAGCTTAGGCAACCAACATTGTGCGGATGGTACTGTTACCTAGAAATCCCTAAATCTTAGTTGCACCAATATTAATGATTTTTTTACAATGAACAATGACAAACCGTTATATATACACTCGACATAATGCTATCGTTGATTGGTTGAATAAAATCCCGTGAAAAATTACACCAATCACCAGCAAGTGAAAGAGAATATTGTGTTTTAACGCAATCTTGATCTTATTGTTTCAATTTTATCCTGTTTCCAACAAAATTACTGGTCACGTGGCTTGTAGTCACTTGTGAAGGCTCTATCTACAGGGTCGGAAAGTCCCCATGGTTCATCGGCCGTTACTTTATCGCTCTCACGTAACGGCCGATGAACCATGGGGACTTTGCGACCCTGTATATTAAGAAATGTTACATTTTATATTTCAGTAATATCATGACTAGGTCCAGGGGGTATAAGGGGAAAAAGGAGATGGATATACCAATATACGAGAGGGACTACGCATTGTTACCAACCGATAGATATTTATTAACGACGGAATTTTGTGAAATGAGTAAGTAATTTGTTTTGTATAAAATTATTTTTCGAACTTACTGTACAGGGTGTATTTAAATGAAGGGGCACATATGATATCAAAGATATTCCTTAGGTGAAAGTAATTTGATTTAAGGGCGACATATTTTTTAAATAGTGTTTTCCATAAAGACAAATAATTTCAAACATTTAATAACTGAATAATCTAAAGCTTATCAAATAATAGGAATGTTATGTCATGCCATCTGGGTATTTTCAAAGACGCCGCAGTAAAACGAATAAACAGGTGCAAAAAACGATCAAACCATCAAGGTTTTAGGTACTGAAATCTACGAAAATATTAACTTTTTTATATACAACTCCACATGTAAAGATTCTTATAACATTTACTTGCTTCGTCCTACATATAAAATTGTTTATTTTTATTTATAAGTACGTGCAAAAAAATCTTAAAATGTGGTGTTACGATAACAGCAAACGCATGTTTTACAAACGCTTTTCTTAGTTATTATTTTATTTGAATAAATTTAAATAATAACAATGAATAAACAGAACATCAAGGATTTTATTTTTGTGCTCACTTTTGTTCTACACGTTTTACTTTTCAAGATTTCAGTACCTAAAAACGCCAGAAATTTTACTATTTCTCGGCCAGGGCTATGGCCACCTTAACCTAATATACCCAAGTTGCATACCTAATAAAAAAAATACAGGGTGTCAAAGTGAAAAATAAAAAATGTTTTTTCTTTAATAATTTCTAGTCAGGCCTGTTTCAAATTTTCTAGCAAGAGATTTTTCAGATATTGGCTGTCGCGTGTGGGAGCCCTCTGCAGGCAATGTTGTTCTTTAGATAGATAGATAGTATATATTTGACCATTTTACATATTGTCATACATTTACGGCAAGTCAAGTGTACAAAATATTTACTTCTAATACAACAATAACAATAATAGTATGAAAACAGCAATACAATATTATCAACATTAACTACTCACAAACATACCCTACAGCACATACATATCCTACTCATAATGAGTATTATTAAAAGCCTGTACTGAATAAAAACAGTATTTAAGTAAAAATCTTCTGATTTCAGCTTTGAAACAAGTTAAATTTAATTGTGTAACAGACAGTGGCAACCTATTGTAAAGCCCCACTTCCAGTAAATTACATTTTGATTTTTTAAGTCGGTAGCAGTCCACTCTAATTGTATTACAGCCTCTTGTGTTATACTTATGTATATCTGACAGATGATGAAAGTTGTCAATATGTTTATGTATTTCAATAAGTGTAAAATAAATGTATAGTCAAGGCAAAGGTAAAATGCCTAAAGCAATGAAGTACTGTTGGCAATGCTGTCTGGCTATCACTCTAATTCCTTTTTTTTTTGTATGCAGAAGATTTTGTGTGACTGACTAGAATTTCCCCACAATGCAACCGCGTAACACAAGCGGGAGTGAAACAGAGCAAAATAGGTGAAAATTAGAGTGTTCTGACTAACTACGGGTTTTAGTTGTCTAATTAAAAAATGGTACTTGGTAGCGACTTCAACAGATATTCAACATGACCTGTCCAATTCAGGCCATCATCCAGTGTCACACCCAACAGCCTCATACGGTCACCCTTTGTTATAGTTCTGTTGGTGGAATAAAGATATGTAGGTATTAACTTTTTTGTCAGTCTTCGTATACAGCTTTTCGAAACAAAATACACAAAATGAATAACAAAAAAGGTTGGGGAGATATTTTTGATTTTATAAATTAGTAGGTACTTGTATTTAATAGCTCCAGGAATATTAACAGACATTTTTTGTTAATAAATTCAGAACTCATTCCGTCACAGCGTTTATATTTACAATTAGTACCGATATTTGTGTATCCGTAACAAATATTGCAAAATTAATAGTGTCTATAAAGAAGTGGAAGGCGAAGATTTAATAAAATATGTCCTAATAGGTAAGCGAACAGACGATAACACAGGTCAACATTTGATCTAAGTGGGAACACCGTAATCGGTATAGGCTACTAGGGGTTTTTGGGGTCGCTGATTACGATGAGAGGGTCAGTTAACCTCCATCACGTCAGGTTCAAGGTCATTTGAAGGTCAAATGCAGAAAAAGCCATGAAAAAATCTGAAAAAATCATGGATATGTTTTTGAGGCCGGACAGTCCGAATTTGAGGTCAGCTAAGCTCCACAAGGTCAAGCTCATTTGAAGGTCAAATGCAGAAAAAGCCATGAAAAAATCTGAAAAAATCATGGATATGTTTTTGAGGCCGGACAGTCCGAATCTGAGGTCAGCTAAGCTCCACAAGGTCAAGGTCATTTGAAGGTCAAATGCAGAAAAAGCCATGAAAAAATCTGAAAAAAATCATGGATATGTTTTTGAGGTCGGACAATCCGAATCTGAGGTCAGCTAAGCTCCACAAGGTCAAAGTCAAGGTCATTTGAAGGTCAAATGCAGAAAATGACATGGAAAAGTCTGAAAAAAAATCATGGAAACGTTTTTGAGGTCGAGGAATCCGAATCTGAGGTCAGCTAAGCTCCACAAGGTCAAGGTCAAGGTTATTTAGAGGTGAAATGCAGAAAAAGACATGATAAAATGTGAAAAAAATCATACTTATGTTTTTGGGGCCAGGAAATCTGAATCTGAGGTCTTTGAAGTTCCAAATGGTCAAGGTTAAGGAATGAAGTAATTTTTGAAAAAATCTGAAAAAATGATGCTGGATTAAGATGAATCCAGACGTTTTTACGTCTAGAATATACAAGTTACTTCTGAGGATACTTATTGGGAGCTGTGTCAATTCTTTTTTACTTTTAGCGTCATGGTACTGTTAGCTACCTTTTATGCTTCACTTGTGAGCTCAAGCTTGATTTGTAGTGTGATCTGTAATGTTACTTTTTTGCAATATGGTACTTTTTTATTAAACCCTAGTAAGGCAAAGTAGCAAGGCTCATAAAATTCCGGTTTCGTACATGAAAATTTATGTGTGGTTGGACTCAGGGCACCTCCACGCGGTGACGGTGGGCAACGGAGTTGTTTCACTATCCGGCGAAGTCCCTGGGTGATGGCTTTCATGCCGTCATGGCAACCGCACATAAACAAATTACGAGACAGGGTTTAGACCCAGAATCGGCGGCTGGTCAGGGTGGGAAAGCGGGCTCGCAGGCGTCGTCATCATGCGACCGTAGCTCTACATCGGTGGGAAACTTGGCCGATGTAGAATCAAAAGCTATAAGTCAAATCAAACTTTTCTCTTCCTTTCTTGAAACCACCCCGCTGAACCTCCGTCAAGCATTACTTTTCGAAGTGAAGATAGGATAAATGCCTATTCTACACGTTCGCTCTTCTGCGTTCTTCTGCTCTCAGTTTCTTTATTGCAGTTGCTGCGAAACTTGATCAGCTGACTAATTTGTTGGCGAAGACATCACTTCAATCATATTCTCTGGATCCTCTATTCTTCCAACTGTGTTCAGAAGAAATGAACTTCGCCATGTGCTCTTCTACACCAGCTACCGATAACTTTAATCAATCGGTGCATCCCTCTTCCATTAGGTGATTCCTTTCATCCTATTTGCCGTAGATTCATGGTCTGGGTCTTTTCTTCTTTTCCTAGGATATCTCCATTTTGATAGTTTGGTTGCTTTCAACGGAAATTGTTTGTTATTTCTTTTACTAGTAGCTATATAGATGCCTCTTCTGCTAGTAAGCATGTAACCTCATACGAGATAGAACGGTAGCCACATATCACCCGCAGAAAATGTTCTTCGATATACTGATTTTACGGTATTATTGTCGGATCAGTGATATGTAACTGAATAAGCGCGATGATTCAAGCGAAAGTACTTTAAGTAGTTTTGTTACTTATCTGTGATATATGAGTGAGTGAGTTCCACATTTCGAGCGAAAGTGCGTGAAATGAGTATAAATCTTGTAAAACAGTTGCTTATAGACACAAGTAAGAAGTAAGGGTTTATATAAAAAATATGAAGAATAACAACTAAAAAATGTTATCGGTTAAAATTTTTTTTTGAACTTGACCTTCTAATACCTTGACCTTGACCTTGCGGAGCTTAGCTGACCTCAGATTTGGATTCTCCGATCTCAAAAACATATCCATGATTTTTTTCAGACTTTTCCATGGCTTTTTCTGCATTTGATCTTCAAATGACCTTGACTTTGACCTTGTGGAGCTTAGCTGACCTCAGATTCGGATTTTCGGACCCCAAAAACATATCCATGATTTTTTCAGATTTTTTCATGGCTTTTTCTACATTTGACCTTCAAATGACCTTGACCTTGATCTTGTGGAGCTTAGCTGACCTCAGGTTCGGATTGTCCGATCTCAAAGAAATATCCATGATTTTTTTCAGATTTTTTCACGGCTTTTTCTGCATTTGACCTTCAAATGACCTTGAACCTGACGTGATAGAGGTTAACTGACCCTCTCATCGTAATCAGCGACCCCAAAAACCCCTTGTAGCCTATACCGATTACGGTGTTCCCGCTTAGATCAAATGTTGACCTGTGTAATTATAGAAAATGTCACTCCTACAAGTCGAATTTTTATTTTGAAAACAGTTTTTTCAAGAAGTACAAAATTTGTTTTTGTTAAGGCTACCCTGGAACTATGCTCCTATTGTATGTAAAAAAATCTGCATCTTGTACATATACTCATAAGTTACATACAAAACTTGTATGTCATTTTTTTAAAATATTGATTATGCTTTTGGGACATTCAAATAATTTTTCAGTTATTGAATTCGGGTTCGTGACGTTCTTCGTGGCCGCCTTCCCCTTGGCCCCTCTCTGCGCTCTTCTAAATAATCTTCTAGAGCACCGTTTGGACGCCAACAAATTAGTGACTAAATACAGAAGGCCCATTCCTAGGAAAATGGGCGGAATTGGCGCCTGGAACGGAGTGCTACTAGGTGTTACGTACTTAAGCACAGTAACAAACGTAAGAACAAAAATTATGAATTAAGATGCGTCCACATTACTCAGAAGCAACCAAAATAAACCAGCAAGAGCAAGAAATACAGCGCTCAGCACTAAAAATACAAAAACCGTGTTTGCTATGTTCGCAACATTACATTTCGCAGTCCTATTTTCGTTATTACAAAATTATACGCTTTTGTAGTTCTATCTTACTGAATCCGTGCGATGTTTAAAGATCTTTTTCCTTGGCAACTCTGGCAATGCTGATGATAGCGATTATAAATGGTACACCCATCCTCTCCTAATCAGCTAGCTCAAAGACCAGAGATACATGCAGAATATCCATTTCTGCGAGCAGAATATTGTTGACAAATATAGTAGCAAATGCTCGTAACATAGAATAGCGCAAGCACGATCACAAGCAGAAGCATGAGCAGGATCATGAGCAATGTGGACGCACCATCAGAAATTACTGGTTTAATTTTAGATGTGCTTTCATTGAAATTGTATATTATTGGCTTGATTTTATTTACAGTGAATTTTCTAGGCATTTGTGATAGCATTTACTAGCGATTTTGTCTGGAGAGAAGTATATAAACGTAGGTATAATTTTTATCTCAGAGGATTTGTTAATTCTTCCCTATCTGGTAAGTCTTCAGGAGTCATTCTTACGTTTATAATTTACAAAAAAATAAATGATTAAAAAACTCATACCCACGTTTCACTGTCAACTATTTTATTTCATTTGTCACATTAAGGCTAAAATTTGTAAATCCTGAGGTGTCCCAGAATAACATGTACAACGGAAAACCACAGATTCGTGGACTCAAAATAGGCAGATTTAGGCTAATTTACCTATATCCGAAATTATTTTTGAGGTGTGAACTTTTGCTTTCAATCTAGGTGTTACTTATATAGAGTGTTTTTTTAAAACTCACAACTCCTACAAAATTGGCGTACAAAAAAATATTTTTTAAATGTCTACATTATCTTGCCACCCATATTATAATTAAAGTGCTAGTAGTCACTGATTTTGTAGATTGACTGAGTGTTTACTACGATAAAATATATCACGTTAGTTACTTGATTTTTCGATATCGATACACACATTCGACGATTAGGATTATTTACAACGTGCCCAATTTTATTGAAATAATTCGTAGAAACAATCAAATAAAATAAAAAATGCTGGAGATAAAAGTAACAAAGTTGATGTTATTAAATTTAGTACAACTTATTATAAAAACTGTTCAAAATTACCACCGTTGTTTCTACAACAAAACGAAGAAAGTTAAAAAACACCCTTGCAGTTCTTAAGGGATATTTTTTAAATTTATGGCATTTTGGATATGCCTCCACAAGTCTTCTTCAGTGTTAGATGTGGAAGCATGCACTGTTGTTTTCAGAGTGCCCCAAAAATAATAGTCACAAGATGTTAAGTCTGCTGAACTTATAGTCCAGTTAACAGGAACCCCTCTACCGATCCATCAACGAGGGAATCTTTAGTTCAGATACTGCCGGACATTTACAGTGAAATGTGGTAAAGCGCCATCGTGCATAAATCACATGTTAGCTCTGAGTAATAACGGCACATCTTCCAATAACTCGAGTTCTATAAAAATTCTAAATAAAATTCCCCACTCAGTCTATTGGGTAGAATAACAGGGTCAATAATAATGCTATCAATGATCCCAAACCAAACATTGATGTACAATTCATACTGATAATGTTTCACTTTGAGAGCATGTGGATTTTCTAGAGTATACACATAATCATCGTGAATATTTATTATTCCGTTTCTAGTAAAACAGAATTGGCAGGTAAAATGACCTAAAAATTAAACTGAAATTACAGTCAACCTACAAAATTTGAGTCTACTAGCACTCTGTTAAGTATTGTAATATGAGTGGCAAGATAATATATACATTTAAAAAATATTTTTTTGTACCCAAACCGCCCATTTAATCAAAATTTTACAGGAGGCCTAAAAACTTCCAAATGCTATCACCTATCAAATAAAAAATTGCTGTAATTATTTCCCGAAAGAGGGAAAAGTTATCAACATACATCAATTTTGTAGGAGTTGTAAGTTTTAAAAAATACTCTGTATAACACCATAATTTGTAGATTGAAAGCAGAAGTACACACCTCAAAAATAATCAAAATCGAATAATCCGTATTCGAGTTATTTGCAAAACTCAAAAAATGTTTACGAACTTTGAGGCCATCTAGCGACCAAACGAAGCGATTTCGGGTATAGATAAATTAGCCTAAATCTGCCTATTTTAAGTCCACGACTTTGTGGTCATCATCATATTTAGGACATAATTAAATTAGTAATTAATTATCAAAATAGAAGATTGAAAATTTTGTTTTATTGAATTTGCATAATTGGGTAGATAGTGGTAGAAAGTGAAAGTTCAATGAGGAGAAAGGTTTGTTCGCTGCGAGGTGTTAAAGTGGGCTGTCCCCAGTGTTGCCAGGTTGGTAAAGAAAAATATCCCACAATACATTAAAAAATTCTCGCTTTAAATGCCAAATTCCCGCCAAATTTTTCACAATACAATACAAGGTAAATTTTCTTCTGAATGTTGATTACTAAAGGGAAAATATAAAAAAGCAGGTTCATTAGAATTAGAATTGTTTAATGTCAACAATTAAACAGCTCAATAAAAACATTTGTAGGTAGTTACCTAACTTAAAATAGGTAGATTTTTTTTAACAAAATATACACGTAGGTACATAAATATATAAAACATAAAACTATAAATTCACATTTTTCATGGAAGTATTTAATTTTTTATTTTAAGTTATATATTTCTTGATTGAACATTTTCAAATGTTCATCTGTAGGTCAAATTGACAAACTAGACAAACAAATGACATCTGACGATATGACAGCGCGCGTTTATCATAGAAACGAATTTAGACGAGCACGGACCACGGAGCACTGTTGGACGGATCATCCTTAGACCATTGAACAGTGTACACGTTCGCCATATTATCATAATTCACGCCATTTCAAATAAATTTCCCGTTTTTCCACCACCGTCGTAAATTCCCGCCAAAACGGGAATTTCCCACACACCTGGCAATACTGGCTGTCCTAAAGAACACATCTCTCATAGATTTTAGAATATAATCCCAACTTTATTAACTCATGAAACCTTACTTCATTGTCGGGGATCGCGAGTTCATGGTCATACTAGAAGTACCGCAACCTTTGTAACTCTCCTCTTCGGTCGATATTTGATGGTCATTAATCTAGTTCGGGCCATGATATTCACCGTTTCTTATGTTCCAAAACTTTTTATAGCAATTCCTTATAGAAATGATCATGTATAAATGTAATTTTTCAGAAAATGCATACCTCCGCTACTAATTAATACAACATAAACAAAGTACCAACAGTCTCTTATTATATATGAGGTATGTTCAGAAAATAATAACTTTTTGAATTATGCGCTATTGGAGACATTTAGTGAAATGCGGTTGGCAGCATTGCTTTGCGTATAACCTCCTCTGTAACCACAATCGACGCGTTACTACGAAAACATGCTACCTCAAATTTAGCTTGGAAAACCTGCTATCTAAAATTGTAACTGGAAAAGATGCTACCTCAAATTAAGCTTGGAAAATATGCTAGCTTAGATCTTTAAGAAACAAACATGCTATCTCACACTAAAGCAAGTTTGACTAGAAATTTAAGTTGGCTGCATTGGCGTTGAAATGCATATTGAACGATTGAAACCGTGCACTTATAATAAACCATAGAACATATAGTACTAAGTAGTAACTATATTTTCTATGTAATAAACTCATATAATATATTTTTCAAAAAGTAAGGAATATTTATGTTTAGGTAACTGTTTATTTTATTTTTTTCATGTAACATTTTTCAATTAATTTTGTTAAGTTACTGTTATAAACGACAAAATTGTTAATTAAAAAAATTGAATAATATGCAGTAGGTATGCTGCAATACGTACATTACTCGACGTTTCTTTGAAATAACAAATTATAAAAAAAATAGGGTATACCTTAATTTAATTATGTATAAAAAAATTTATTATTACCAAAAATTATTCGATTTTTTTCATACAAGTTTGCTTTGATATACAAATTAATACGCACTCTTATCTGATTTATAGCCACTACTCTTACTTTTATTCTAAAAATAATTTTGTAAGCCTTAATGCGGACTCCAAGGAGACTGCAATAAAAAGGATTATAGTGGACCAGGCTAGGCTTCAAATCCCGGCTCTGATCGTTCTTACCTGGACAATATGCCCGTGTAGAGCAGCTATACGTGGATTGTCTTGGCAATTGTTCTTAACTTGCATTCAAATAAAATCTTGATTTTTATACACTGCTTTATAAATGCGTAATTAAAAATACAAAACATTTTTCAGTTCTTTTGTGAAATACGGTTTTTACAATCGTTACTTTTCAAATAAGAACAAGATGCAAAAATTTGTAGAAAAACATCATTTATTCATAAAATGTTATTAATAGAGTTAACATAATAATAACCAGAATATAAATATAATGTATAAAGTTGAATGATATGTACGATAAACACGTGTGCATGGGGAACCGTGAAAACGTGCACATGCATATCATCTGCTCTGCGCCCGTCGCATCGATATCCAGCAGATCATAAAGTACCGGTAATAAAAGTGTGGCATACCTGCATTACATTTCTAAAGTCTATGCAAGCACGCGGCTACCGTACCTTTAAGAATCAATTTGTTTTTATTGAGGTGCAGTAAGAACGATTCAGACCCGGAGTTTGGGGCCTAGCCTAATCCACTATATAATCCTTTTTATTGCAGTCTCCTTAGAGTCCGCATTAGGCATATACAATTTCGTGATATTGTTATTTGAGTGTAACGTTTTTAAGTGTTAGTGACGAACGCAAAATTTTTTGTGAAACTGGGAAAACTTTCACGGAAACATTTTTGAAATAAGCTTACGGCGACGATGCTCTGGGTCGTACGTAATGTTACGAATGATTTTCACGATTTAAAAGTAGTTGTCAGTCAGTTGAAGATGAACCTCGACGAGGAAGGCCTTCGATTTCAACTGATAACTCCAAAGTTTAGAAAGTCAAAGACCTGGTGCGTGTAAATTGTCGATTGACTGTCAGAGAATCTGCAGAAGAGGTTAGCATCTCAATTGGGTTATGCAATGAAATTCTGACTGAAAAATTGAACACGCATCGAGTTGCAGCCAAATTTGTTTCTTGTTTGATGACCGACCAAGAAGAAAATGGTGTCGGCAACTCCTTGAACAATTCAATCCAAGGGTAATGAAAGGATTACAACGGGAAACGAAAGCAGGGTTTACGACTACGACGACAATGGAATGGTTGTGACGGGACAACTCATGGTTCTTGTTCTTGCACCATGGCAATGCGCCTGCACAATCACATTCGGCTTCGTTAATTCGTCAGTGTTATGCCAAAAATCAGATTTCTGTCATCCCTCACCCTCCTCACTCGCGAATTTTTCTCATTTTCGAAATTAAAATCAGTGCTGAATGGACACCATTTTCAGACTAATGATGACATCAAAATTTTCACAGACTAAAGGCTATTTCAAATGAAGCTATAAAAACTGCTTCGCGAAATGGAAAGATCGTTGGGATTAAGTGTGCGAATAGGGGAGGGGAGTACTTTGAAGGAAACAAAAACCAATAATGTATAAAATTAATAATAAAGGTCTATTATTTTCTGAACAGACCTCGTATAACCAACTTCATTTTTAGTAATAATTTTCAGTTTTGTTTTAAGAAATGTCACTTGTTGTAGCTAACGACCTCTACAAGGTAGTAGAAAAGTAACACTTAATGGTACTTTATGGTGTTTTAGCTTTTGCCACCCAAGATTATGAATTATTCAAAGATATACCACCAAAACCAGAAGTTTGTTACTACTACGGCAAGCGACATCCTCCGGATCACCCACAGAAGTACGAGTACACCACTGATCATTGGGTGGACATATTTTATAGATTAATTTGCGTGTTCGTTTTCGAGGTAATTTTTTTTTATGAAGAGATTACAGAAAAAATATGTTTTCTATTTCATTGCAAATCTTTAATGATATCTCCTAACACCATCTAAAAATATAACGTGATCTTAATTACTCACCTCGAAATTTTATTAATAATTGGTATTAAATTTGACAGATTTTCCATTTTTCAGCACGTAATCCTGGTATTAACTGGAATCCTTTCGTACGCGATACCCGATATTCCAAAAACTGTGAAAGAACATATGCACCTTGAAAGACAGCTAGTAAAGGAAGCGAAGCTGAAAACAATAAGTGATACAATACACATGGAAGAAAGAAAGAGAGGAACAACAGACACTACGGATTGGATAATGTTATAATTTTTAAATTAATTTACTTTCAACGGAGTATTTTCAGTGTGCATAAAATACACTGTGAAATATGTTTAATAAAAGATTAATTGTTTGGTATTTAAATTAGTTGTCTATATATACACAAAAAGTATGTATGCAAAACTAGTAGAGTTTACCATTTACTTCTCGAAAGGGAGTTTATATTTATCATCTACACTTTAATTAATACGTGGGAACTTAGAAATAGTGTACGTTCAGAGAATGAATTTTAGACACTTACTGTACGTCGCTCACGTACATCCAGGTGTTGGTTGTACAGGGTGTTTCACTCTCTCACTCGATAGACACTTAATTTGGAAGAGCAAGAAGACACCAAAACTTCGAGGAAGGTTTTTAATAATAATAAAACAAAACGAACAAAATAACAAAGACACAACGGATTCGAACAAACATTATTCATTAATTTACACGTAACAACGCAATCCGAGATTCAGGGAACCCAACGCGAATTCATAGCAAAATTTGGAAAGACTTTATCCATCATCAAATTAATCCGAGATTCTAAAATTATGATAACTGCTCAGTGTGGAACCCAAGGAGAAACTGACTTTTTTCGGAGATCTCTCCTGAATTCGACACCTCCCTTCGACACGTCCATTTCTTGGGTACAGAAGTTTCGGTTCTTATCATATTGGAGGGCTTCCTGAATATCGGGGGTTGAAATGGCTTAACTATATCATGTTAATACCTAATTGATTGTATTTACAATTGTTTGGATAATTTTGTAACTAAACTGTACTTACAAGTAACCCTACACGTTCCTCTTGTCACTGCGTATAGCAACACTGGACGTATTAGTCAATCGCATTTAATCTATTCTTATAGCTTTGAAAATCCGCATAAAAACAGCTATTTGATCTATTATTATTTTCTTCACAACATTCTAATAAGTTATTTAAATATCTTGGACTTCCTACGTCTTTTCGAATGTATTTCGCGCGTTAATAGAAATATCGATTTTTTTCCCTTTACCATGGGCTAAATCGATGCAATTAGTATCGATACCAGATGCCCAACCCAACACGTGGCCCCGACCATCTAAGTCTATTTGTTGAAAATCATTGCTAAATTTCATGAGGCCTTCTCTCAAGGACTGCGATGGTCGAAATTTGCAAATTTATTACTCCCGGTGACAAGAGGCACCAGTTTCTTAACGACTTTATGGCGACGCTAAACCTACTTTAAAACCCTTAACTTTTCAATAATTATTGTTGACTGAGTTGACCCATCCGTTCCGAGAACTTACAATTAATCTATCACGAGTTCCAAAAGAATGGAATTGAGCACTGTCCGAAAATATTTTGTCAACAGCTGTGTACATTGAGTAGATACTAACTTGAGCGTGTCTGTACAAGTTTAAACTTATTGCCCCAGAATAATATTTGAATTCTAAATAGTGAAAACTGAAAACCTTCTCTCCGTCTCTAAAAAATGACAACTAATCTCTGTGTAGGTGTAGAACAAATAGAGTCTCTCATTACTGTATTGTTTTTTGTATTGGGAGATATCGGTGTGAGTGAAAGCAACAAAGATACGGAGTGAATCCACTGAGTGAAATTATTGAGCACATTTTCACTCAATATTGATTATTTTGACAATTTTACTCAATTATAGGTACCCTTTAAATAAATTCTGCAGTAAACTTTTATTTGGTACACTTGTAGCTAAATCGGAGTAAATGTCCTCATTATTGAGTGACCCCGTCTCATTCTATGGTTGTCGTGTGTTGTCTTTGTCTATTCCCATCCG
Source organism: Anoplophora glabripennis (assembly GCF_000390285.2). Taxonomy (NCBI): domain Eukaryota; kingdom Metazoa; phylum Arthropoda; class Insecta; order Coleoptera; family Cerambycidae; genus Anoplophora; species Anoplophora glabripennis. Next base: position 688,603 of record NW_019416367.1, on the reverse strand, counting down.
ATTATTTTAATGAAAATTATATTTAAATGCTTATGTTTATGTATGTATGTTTAAATGTTTAATTAATTAAAAACAATAATATATTGAGTCTCGATTAATATTTGCTTAAATAAACGCATAGTTAAATTGTTACCTATTCTAATTTATGTATCTGTAACGTACAATATAGGTTATAGGTATATTCGGCCGATCAGTTAACTAATTCCTTTAATCGTGACCTTAAATATTGCCCTAAAACAGATCTGTGTAGAAACCACTGCGGTAGCTGAGTAGTTTATGACTTTAATACAATGATATTTAAATTAAAATTTAAAGAGGATATAGTGGTGCAAAACCAATCCAAATATTAATGAAATGAAAGAGCGGCGGCTGGTACTAGGGGGATTTGGAACCAACCGACCCCTTGGAAATTTTCAAAATACGAAATTACTCAATAATACATAGTTAAATTTAAATCATATTAAAGAAAAAGTCAACTCTTAATTGGTTTTACATACTTACTTAACAGAACAGAGTCAAAAGTCACTCACTTGATAGTTAGCAGAAATTCGGATTTGAGTAAAATTCACTCACTTCTGTTACAATAGTTTCACATAAAATTTTAGTTGTACTTAGAGTAGTAGAGTGAAAATTTCACTCAATCGGGTGTCGACAGAAATTGATACATTATTGAGTAAAAAACTGAGTGAATTTGAGTGAAATTTATTTCACAGTGCTTAGCTTAACGCTTAACAGTTGATACAGAAAAAGTTCATACAAACATATTTTTTTATAGTCTATGTTTGAATGACTTCATTTCTTAGAATGAAATCTTCTGTCGATTGTTAAAGTTCTGTAACAAAAATAAATTAAGTCCACCAAAAGTATGGAAACCCTTGAATAACTCGTCAGTAGTGCATTTTCTTGAAAAAATGATAAATACAAAAGTTTTAGGATTTATCCCTGGCTATTCAATGGCGCCCTTGTATTCGACTTTGACCTTGACCTTCGAGGTCATTTCAAGGTCAAAATTGTTTTTTCAAATAGGCACCCCTATTTTTTATTGCGGAGTTGGAAAGAACAGGAAACTTTACGTCCAAACTTGGTCTTGACCATGACTTTGACAATGACCTTGCTCTTTCCAAATCCGCAATAAAAAACAGGGGTTCCCATTTAAAAAACTTAACTTGACCTTCAAATGACCTTGAAGTTCAAAGTCAAGGTCAAATCCAAGGTCACCTTAAGATAGCCAGGGAAAAATCCTTACACTTTTGTTTGAAACATTTTTTCCCAAAATGCATTATTCGGAAGTTCTGCCGTACCGGGATTTTTGGAAGTCGACCCACATTTGACCTTGAAGTTCATTGTCAAAGTCATGGTCAAGACCATTTTTGGACGTAAAATTTCCTGCTCTTTCCAAATTCGCAGAAAAATCAATTTTGACCTTGAAATGACCTTGAAAGTCAAGGTCGAGGTCGAATACAAGGACGCCATTGAATAGCCAGGGAAAAATCCTAAAACTTTTGTAATTATTATTTTTCAAGAAAATGCACTCCTGACAAGTTATTCAGGGGTTTCCATACTTTTGTGCAAGCCTGTACATATATAACATAAAAAAATTCATTTGCTCTGCTACTGAACAGAATTGATCAACGTCGACACTTTAGGAACGGATTTAGAATTTTCATCCATGTTCTGAAAAAAATTCGATAACCCTTCAAAAAGCGCAATTCCCTCTAAACCTCAGAAAGAACCACAGACGGCCTACTCAGCACATCGAAAGGCGTAGGGCGGCGAAACATATTTTCACGCATGTTTCGAAAACTGGAATTCTCTTATAAAGCCCCGATTGTCGTACCAGACAATGTTGACAGTGCAGGTAATCAAGCGCGTAACTGTCGCCGACAGTGCAGGAAAATGCAAAAATGTTCAACGCAGTTTCGGATTTTTCGAAAAATTTTACGAAATCCGAATTGCAAAAAGACATATTTTTTCTAGACTGTGCTGGGGACGTATCCATTGTAACCACGTAACCTTCAACATCCAATCCGTTTTGACCTTGACGGAGTGTCAAGTCGGTTTACTGATGATAACGTGGTGACAAATGGATCCGTGATCACTGATCACGCATGCATGTGGATCCAGGCTAACTCATTTTGACGCAATATTTAGACAATTATGACGCAGTCAAAAGCCTGTCATTGTATGAAATATCTAATCGATTATACTAAAAATGGTGTCCGTGGTAGAAGAAGAACATGGGTGTTTTTTCCGTGACTGCAAACGAAGAGCAGATTACGCCCTCGTGATCACTGACATATCCACAGCTTTAAGAAATTATGTCAGGTCTCTGGAGAAGCTCGGGCTTGAACTAGAAGCTAATCGAAGACCGGTAGTATCGAGTAGATTAGTTAAATATAAATTTATCGAAAAATTACCGTTTTTAGGATCTAAATAAATTATTTTTGATAATCCACATCCCCCAAGAACAATTGGAAACCTACTCGAAAATCTACGATATAGGCTTAGAAGTGCCGCTGGTTTATAAAACTAAAACGCCTAGATTCTTGAGATGGTTAAAAACAAATTTATACGTTCCTCATAAAAAGCGAGGGTAATTACTACACTATTGTTTTTTTATTTTTAGATGCGTTAGATAACGTGACATTTAAAATATAGCTCAAATTTTGTTAGTTATTTGCCTAAATGAGGGAGTGGACTACCTTTAGACAAATATTCCGGAGACGAAAATAAACGAAAAGTTTATATAAATGCAAACAGTATACTGTTGTATGCAGTATGCATACTGCATAAAGATACATAACTTAATGATGATCAGGACTTTAGTCCGCAGAGTATTTATTTTCCACAATACCATTAGTATAAAGTTTTCAACTTTGGTTTAAAAAATCGTCAAAATAGGACAACTTTATTTATGACCAATTGTTGAAATTTTTTCAATCTGATTTTTTCCCAGCACATTCACTAGTGCAGATAGGATATTGATCATAAATCACTTGTTAGAACGTGCACAGTTTGGCATGGACCCGGAAGAAACCGGACTATCAAAGCTACTGAAGCAACATGTGATAGAAGATGCGTATCCACTTCATGATGGATCAGCTTATTGTGACTCTGACACCGTGAGACAAAACGACAGACGGGTAAGTTCAAATTAAACTTAATCAACCTTAACTTGAATAATTTCAGCATTATTATAAAAGTGTTTAAAAAAAACAAAGATATAATATACAGGGTGTCCCGTTCATGTTTCAAAAAAATTTGTGTGCAAGTTCCTCATGGAAAAATAATAGGAGTAGTTCATGTAAAGTTTTTTTCTTAGACGCCCTGTTTTCGAGATACAGTGTGTTGAAGTTGTTACATTCCAAATGGTTTTCCTTAATTATCTTTAAATCGGCTAAAAATAAAAATGTCAAAATTTTTACACGAGTAAACATCAACTGTGCGTTAAGAATAATGTGCAAACGGTAAATTAAAATTATAGTCTTAAATGCAAATACTGTTGGTAGCTAAATGTCTTCAGCTCATTCAATGGTAAGGTCCTCTTTCAATTTAATATTTTGTTAATGTACTTGTGCCGCTTTATGTGAGCAAAAAAAATGCAACTTCATTTTTCTCCAAAATGGTACATACTACCGAATTTCGACAAGTATAACTTTTTTTTGTAATATCCTTTAGAGTTTATAGAACCGTTTAAAAATGTAATAAATTTTGACTTTTAACATATTTTTTCTTCGATTGTACCCCTCCAACTACCTTTATCGGCGACACTGCTTTTCAGAAAGAAACCGTTTGCACATTATTCTTAACGCACAGTTGATTTTTACTCGTGTACAAATTTTGACATTTTTATCTTTAGCCGATTTAAAGATAATTAAGAAAAACCATTTGGAAAGTAACAACTTCAACACAGTGTATCTCAAAAACAGGGCGTCTAAGAAAAAAACTTTATATGAACTACACCTATTATTTTCCCATGATGAACTTGCACACAAGTTTTTTTGAAACATGAACGGGACACCCTGTATAAAACAGATTCTCTAAACAGGGTGATTTAGGAAGATAGGGAAAAATGTGTAGAATACGAATATGCGTTTAAAAAAAACTTAAAATGCATATTCACGCTGAAAAAAATACTTTCAAATAAATAATTAAAAATTCGAATCGCTTCTGTTCGCTGATCCACAAAGGTGTATCGAGAGTGAATGTTAACCTACCGTATTATTCGGTCACTAACCTAGTTTTTACTTTGTTTTTAATATGTAGTGAACGACAATTAGTAAGTAGATCGTTTTATCTAGACACATGAATGAATATGATATTTTTTTATATTTTAAATATTAACATTATTATTATTATTTATTTGTTAATAAAAACAAATGTATAAGGATAATAATTGTTTGTGAATGTTAAGTTGTTACAATGTCAGTACGGCTAAAACATAACTCACCCGTCCAGAGCACTTTATTAAAAAAGTTGGGATCTGCTGCCCTTGATTTTGAAACTACATAATTGCAAAATTCAAGACCACCGGGGAAATCAGCTGTTTCCGGTACAAAATGTGATGCAAAGTAGGGCGTCGAATTAGCGGGAGTTATGGGGTAGTTTGCTTATCTTTTAAAAGCTGGTGAACATTATTTTAGATTTTCTTTCTCTATTAGACCTTCCGAATATGAGGTTAAAATTAATGACGTTATGACTGAACGACCCTGTAGTAATGAAAAATGAAATAAAATATAAACAGTTTTTTGTAAATGTAGTTCCTCATTGTGCTGCCAATTTCTGATTTTTTCGTTAGTTCTATGAATTTTTTGAGTAAAAAACGTCAAAATTGATCAATACTGCACATGTTAATGTTTAAATGAAAACTTCATTTCAACACAAAGCGATTGCAACGTGGTTTCACAATAAACAGAAAATGTGTAATAATCGGCAAATAAGAAGGCAAAATTAAAATATCAGAATACATATTCTACGTTTACTGACCCCTTTGCACCTCCAAACTGCGACCATGGTAATATATTAGACATTTATTATCGTAGTACCTACGGTCCTAGAACGATGGTTGTCGATAAGAATCTACTGCTTCAAATCATGGTGGCGTTTATTTACATCTGTATAATCTAGTAGTTATAATGGTTTTATATTGTATCCTTATCCCTGAAAATGGCAAATGTTTCAGCTTTTATTTCTACATTGGGCGAGGTTTGGATGCTGGTACAAAGAAGTACCCCTCGATTTAATATACAAGTATTTTGGCTGCGAAATAGCGTTTTATTTTGCCTGGGTGGAATTTTTCAATCTGATGTTACTGCCTGCCGCCATTCTAGGCTTATTAGTGTTCATTATCAATTTTGTGATATTTTACACAAGCAGTAACATTCCTGAGATGTAAGTTTTCTTTAAATATTAATATCTATCGGGTGTGCCACAATTTACGCAAGATTTGAATTTTGCGCCATTTGTGCAGTATATTGGCAACGAAACAAAAAGAAAGCGTGACAGGTGACTGTTAGGGTTAGGAAAACAACACGTTTTCATTGTTGAGCAGTATTTTAAAAATAATGAAGGTTTAGCAGCTATTCAGTTCGCAAAATATGGTCGGAATAGTGATTTAATTTCATCAACTGTGAAGAGATCAATTGAGGGAGACTGGATATTGATCCAGATCACTAATTGTAGTGATCTTAAACACTGGCCGTTCTTCAACAAATCGTTCAACACAAAACACAAAACTTCGTGAGAGTGTTGCTGAGAGTCCAGGAACATCAATTAGGCACTGTAGTGCAAAATTAGACAAAGTCGAATTGATTCAAGAACTGAGCCTACTGATCACGCAGAGCGAAGAAAAATCGTTGAATGGATTATGGAACAAGTCGATGCTGATTTTTTGAACAAAATCATCTTCAGCGATGAGGCTCATTTTCATCTTGATAGCTTCTTTATTCGATAAAATTGTCGTATTTGGGGTTCAGAAAATCCACTAATTATTGTTGAGAAACAACTGCATCCACAACGTGTCACTGTTGGGTGCGGATTTTGGGATGGAGGCATCATGGGACCATACTTCTTCGAAAATGCTGTTTGTCAGGCAATAACAGTTATTGGTGTTCGCTATAGCGACATAATAATCCAATTTTTTGTGTTAAGTTGCAAAATACGGATGTAGACGACATGCCAGGTTTAAATAACACGGTGGCACATGCCATACAGACCTAGAAAGAATTCAATATTGCATGAGTCATTTCCTGGTCGTGTAATTTCCCGTTTTGGTGATCACAATTGGCTACATAGAACATGCGATTTAACGCCGTTGAACTTCTTTCTTTGGTTTTTTTTTTATGAATACTAAAGTTTATGCGAACAAGTCCACGACCACCTGCGCCTTGGAGGAGGAAATTCGGCTGCATTTATGCAAAACGGTGATGGAAAATTTCGACAAAAAAGTGCGTATCTGCCAGCCACATGCCTGATATGCTATTCCATACATAACCCTATACAGTATACTTTTTGAATCAATAAATTAATTACAATTTGTAATTAGAAACCTGTTTTCCATCAAAATTACTTTTTGTGTGAATTTTGGGACTCCCTTTATAATTATACAGGGTATTTTAGAACAGTGTACCTACTATATATTACTATCAAGAAGTAAGATTTTTTCCTATAAACTAGTGGTCTATCATCTTTTGTTTTGAAGGTATAAAACAATATCGCCTATCCAATTTTTTTTTTCCAAAATTTATGGTACATTATTTTGAAATACTTTTGAAAGCAGGCTACCCTCGCAATTTTTTAAAACATTTTTCAATCACCTCAATGATAGTTACAGATTATTATCAGTAATAAAATAAAGTAAAGAATTCTGCAAGCATTCATCGCCGGTGGAAAATGCCTTTAAGCATCGAACATCGTTACAAGTGTTTTTTTAACGATGTTCCATTGCTGATCTGATAGTATAAGCTAATGATTTAGATCCTGACACTGATCACCGGCGATCTCTATCGGCGTTCATCGTTGCCTTAAAAACCAAGCCTTAAAAGAAAAAAAAAACTTTTTAGAAATGAGGTCTGCAATGAGCATAAAATGTATATATGTCCTACGTGTCCAACTACCAGGTATTGCTTGTATAAAAAACTGTCCAAATTCTGTTTCTCAGCTAAAGGGAACTACATATTTGATAATTATCTGACAGTGGCGTTTGCAATTTTCATGTCGTTCTGGGGTAAGTTGTTTTTCTTCATGCAAAGTTAGAAGTTAGAGTTAGTTAACGAATCACTCGATTATAGTTTTAATGATACTAAACAGAAAATCACAAGAAACTAAATTGTTTACAACTATTTTAGTGTTTTCTTTTATCAATTATTAAATATTTCTTTATTTCTTTAAATTTTAACACCCTCTACCCTGACTATTTTTTTTGGAATTCGTGACGTAAGCTCCCATTATTTGTTCAAGCATTTATTTACATCCAGTATAGCTTAATATAAATTCAATTACATATACAGGGTGTTAATGAACTTATGTCAAATATTTTTGCCGTTATGTCAAAATGAGGTAAATACACGGATTTGTGTTGAGTAAAATGTAATTTTAAAATCTGATTTACCTCAACGTTGCAAGGAGCCACCTTTTGAGAACTGCTGATTTTCATAGAAGATGTTCGATGTACCCACCATTTGCTTGCACACAAGCTTCAGCGCGACGTATCCAATTCGTTCGTACGCGTTGCAACATTGCCCACGTCCTTTCGAATCGTATTACAAGCTTCGGCAATACGATGTCGCAGTTGGTCGATGTCATGAACTTCCGTGGAATACACAACACTTCACATATCCCCGCAAAAAGAAGTCTAAAGGGGTTAGGTCCAGGGACCGGGGGGGCCATCTATCTAGGCTGCCGCGGCTTATCCAGCGATCGGGAAAAGTAATGTTTAGAAAGTCGTGCATTCTCCGAAAAAAGTGAGCGGGGCTCCGTCATGCAGTAACCACATATTTTGCAGAACATTTAATGGCACGTGTTCCAGTAACTCCGGCAAGCGATTTTGCAAAAAATCTAGATATGAAGCACCGTCTAAGCGTCTAGGCAATTCAAAAGGTCCTATTAAAGTTTTATTAACGATACCAACCCACATGTTCACTGAAAACTGTTGCTGAAAGGTACCGCGACGTATTTCGTGTGGATTTTCGATAGTCCAGTGGTGAGTGTTGTGGACATTCGACTGAAACATCTTCATCTGTAACAAGAATTTGCGCTGTAAATTGCGGATTTCTTGCATATTCCTGAAGCAACCATTCGCAGAAACCTCGACGTAGTGGATAATCCTCAGGAGTAAGCGCTTGAACACGTTGAATATGGAATGGTTACAATTGAGCTTGCCGTAATGTCCGCCACATAACAGGATGCGAAATATTTACTTGCTGTGCCATATTTCTGGTGCTACGATGCGGATCTTCTTCGAAGAGATCTAAAACCATCTCCTCCACATTTTAGATTTTTAGTGGTCGCCCTGAGCCACTGTCGCGACCTGGACGCGGTTGTACTTTGCGCTACAGCAACAAATGTTCGCGGTGCGGGGGCACGTCGTTCAGGATATCTTGCACGGTACACTTGACAAGCTCTATGGTCATTTTCGTTTGCTTCGCCATAAATTATGAGCATAATATTCGCGATTGCTAAATAAATGCGCCATTTTCAAAAGAAAACTTGGAAATACGGCTATTAAATGTACTCTCGAAAAACAGCACAGCAATCACTACAACAATGTATTACAAACTGACTTTCGAATACAGTCCGGCTTCATAAGAAACCTACAAACTCGTAAAAAGTGTTACAGAATATTTTGTAAGTACTCGCTGCGATAAAATACATGTATTTCAGCAGTTCCAAAACAGTTTTAAATACATTTTTAATTAGCTTCTCTATGACCTTAAACTTCCGATACAAGTTTGTTAACTCCTTTTTTCTCCTTTTTCACCCCTTTAAATTTTTTATATAAGTTTATTAACACCCTATATGTATCTGTATGTAGAGTTATGTTGACTGATATGAATTATAATTTTATTATAATTTTTAGCTACGGTTTTCTTAAATTTGTGGAATAGGAAACAGAATACTTTGAAAATGAAATGGGGTGTTCACTATGTTAACAGCGAAGAATCAAAAATAAGGTACAATTCAGAGGTATACAGGGTGAATTTTAAATGTGTACATTTATAGGATTTCCCATAAGTACATTGGAAAACCACAGATTCCTGGACTTAAATTAGTCCAGTGTACTCTTTTCTCCAATACGCATTAAATACAAATATAGGTACTTAAAAAAACACCGTCCGTGAAAATAACAAATCCACTCAAATAAGTCAACGCTCTTAACAGTATAGGTCTCAATTTACTAATGTAAATGGTGACATGTTGACACAAAATAAGACTCAACATAATAATAACGCTAACTATAAAAGTTAAAAAAGTGCTTAAAAGTGAAAACAGTTACCAAAGTTTAGGTGACACAAGATTTCGGTATGATATTGACTTTTCTTCTTAGTCCGAAAAACAAAGACCACAAGTTTTCAACATTAATTCAAAATATACATATTGATAAGTTTAAGTATACATACACATTTAAGATTCACCCTTATACAGGGTGTCTCATAATTAGCTGCCAACCCTGTACAGGCCGATTCTATGATCAAAACTAAGTAAAAAAGTTCATATGAACATGGGTCCGGAAATGCTTCCTAAGGGCACAGGGACCTATTGAAGAGGGAGGAATGGAAATCATTTTTTTGCAATATCTCTCAATCGCGTTGTGATAAATGAATGAAATTTGGTATACACAGCTAAATTTTGATGAGCAATTTGATGGACTAATCCATTTATTTCCACAAGGTCCATTGGGGTGGGTACGGGGGGGCCCTTGGTACTTTGCGTGTGTAACTTTTTCATCTTTGACTTTTTAACAAATTGGACAGCAAATTCCGTTTTCCCGAACTGTTTTACGTTAAAAAGGTACTCTTGTTTCAAATCGTTATCTTTAACGGTTTCTGAGAAAATCGCTCTTGAATTAATCCCACTTTGGTCAATTTCATAGTAATTTAAACAAAAAAAAATAATAATAATTTTCCTTTCCTCTCTTTTCCATTTAAAGGATTAATTTTTATTTAATTTAATTTTTTATTATTATTTTTTTATTAAAATTAGATTAAATTTAAACAAAAAAATTTTTTTTGTTTAAATTACTATGAAATTGACCAAAGTGGGATTAATTCAAGAGCGATTTTCTCAGAAACCGTTAAAGATAACGATTTGAAACAAGAGTACCTTTTTAACGTAAAACAGTTCGGGAAAACGGAATTTGCTGTCCAATTTGTTAAAAAGTCAAAGATGAAAAAGTTACACACGCAAAGTACCAAGGGCCCCCCCGTACCCACCCCAATGGACCTTGTGGAAATAAATGGATTAGTCCATCAAATTGCTCATCAAAATTTAGCTGTGTATACCAAATTTCATTCATTTATCACAACGCGATTGAGAGATATTGCAAAAAAATGATTTCCATTCCTCCCTCTTCAATGGGTCCCTGTGCCCTTAGGAAGCATTTCCGGGCTCATGTTCATATGGACTTTTTTACTTAGTTTTGATCATAGAATCGGCCTGTTCAGGGTTGGCAGCTAATTATGAGACACCCTATAGATTATTATTTAAATTATTTTTATTTATAATTACACAAAAAATTGTTTTTCGGATCTGGAGACTATGTCTATTACATGTTTTCGGGGTTGCCGAATCCGAATCCGTGATCTATTTAACCCCATTACGTCAGGTTTTACCAATAACCCCATATAACCTCATAACCCAAGCTGTCAAGTCCTATTACATACAACGATCCTGTTTACCCACACCAACCCTAGAATCCTATATAATCAACCTCAAACCCTCTAACCCCATAACCGTATAACTCCATAACCCCATAACTGATAACTCCAATAACCACGTTACTCAGTAGTTTGACATTATGGCGGTATGTATCAGGACTATAAACATAATATATTTAACCCTATAATTATAATCCTCTAACCTCCTAACCCATAACCCTATAACTCCACAGTTCCATAACTTCAATAACCACGTAACGCAGTAGTTCGATTGTTTGATGCAATAAACAGTCTATATCGTTATTGGTTCCAAGTTTCATCATCTCCATTAAATTCTCCGTCAATTTAAAAAACATCATGCTTTATTTCGCGTGTACTAACTCATGCCCTTGGAATCATTCATGCCTTCATGGAAGGCACTAGTGGAAGATGTACTAGGCAGAGTTTCGGATGCTCAGAATTGGCGGGTAGTCAGGGTGGGAAAGCGGGCCCCGCGAAAAAAAGCATCATTTGGCACGTATTTTTTAAATTCACTGAGATTCTTCTGGAAATGATGAAATTGGGTGACGTGATGGGGTTAAACGGATTCAGCAACCCCGAAAACATGTGGTAGACATAGTCTGCCCTCCGGACCCGAAAAACATTATTTTATGTGGCTGTGTTACTGATCATAGTTAATTAAATTGTTATTTGTACCATAAAGGAGGTAAGTATTATTTACCAGTCGAGGACGATTTGCGCCCGAGCGGAGCGAGGGCTGGCAATAGAGTTCGAGACTGGTAAATTATACTTAACTGCTGCGTGGTGTTTAACATTTTATCTGTTCCCACAGTTCTTTATGGTTCATGAAATAAAGATTAGGTTTATTTTTTGACATTTCTTAATCAATTCATTTTGGCATTATTCGAAATCTTGCAAAGTCGCCTTGGTTGTTTGGATTTTGTCGATTCTAAGGTGTTTATAAACAAAGCTACATAAAAGCTGTAATTTTGCTGGTTTTGAATTATTATTTTTAAATGAGTGATTTTCAAATAGAAAGTGCAGCAAATGCTGCCTGCGAATTCTTATTGCCCGAGAAGTCGAAAGTGCGCTATGGACGGGCATATAGAAATTTCTAAGAATGGTGCCAGAACAAAAATACTGATGTGTTTCTGAAATGTCACTGCTAGCATATTTCATGGAGACAACTTTAAAGTCACCGGCGAGTTTGTGGAGTGAATAGTCAATGATTAAGTCAACTATTTTCATAGAGGAGGACGTGGATATATGAAAATACCCCAAGCTGAGAGCATTTTTGAAACGTAAGAATGACGGCTATACACCTAAACAGTCAAATGTTTCTACAAGAGAACAGGCCAACGATTTTCTTGTTTAGGCACCCGATAACACATATTTGCTAATGAAGGTAGTGACGGTCTTAGGTATTGCAGAAGCATGCCGTTCTGATGAGTTATACAGACTTATTTTGGACGTCAATTTCAAAAATTTCGATGACATTATTGTAGTTACAATTACAGATTCTAAAAATGGTATGTCACGTACGTTTACAATTACTTAGAAATCTCAAGGATATCAAGATTAGATTGGAAATTAAAACTGAAATTTCACGCTTTTTTATGCGCTGTCAAGCAGGTAGATGTTACAACCAACCAGTCGGTAAGAATACCCTTTCTATGATTCCTAATAAGATTGCACAGTTTTTGAAATTAGAACATCCTGGAACATATACAGGCCATTCATTCCGAAGAACATCGGCAACATTACTGGCTAATACATGAGTTGATGTATTAGCAATCTAGAGACATGGTGGGTGGAAATCAGCCACAACTGCAGAAAGTTATGTTGCTGACAGTTTAAGTAACAAAAATGAATTAGCCAACAGGATTCTTTACAATGACATTTCAATCTCAGGTTCTAGTAGTACGTCGCATCATGCTGTTTTAATGGATCAGTCCGGTGACTGAAATGGAGCGCTCAAATCATTTTGAGAAAAATGTGACAATTAGTAACGCGAGGGGAATGATTTTATAAATGTTACTATATGTAATAACTGTACAATTACTATAAATATTCATTCATAATAATTAATAAAATGTAATGTTCATCAAATATTTCTATTTATTTGTTCGTGAAATATGTATTTATAACTCGAAATTGCTTTTTTCCCTAGGGAGGTAAGTTACTTCACTTACCTCCTGTTGTTCATAGCAACTCCCACTTCTACGGTAAAATCCACTTACCTCCTTAAAAGCAATGTCTATTTTCTACAGTGGGAGCAGATAAAAAGTATTTGACTCGTGCAATGCCCTGCCACATAGACGTGTTCTAGGTGCGAGTACCGCGATGAATTAAGAAAAAGAAATTTGAAAAGAAAATCTAATGGGCTGGAACCGTTCCTGCCGAAATACGTCACGTGGCCACGTATGGTCGCAACGATTTCTGTTTGCGTTTTCATGGTAAGAAATATAACTAAAAAAGAATAGTTCAGCCCACTATAAAAATCGTCTCTGTTAAAATTAGTTTTAATTTTTTTCTCTGTTCATTTTGCTACCTCTGAAAAACTAATTATTAAATAAACCCTTCCGACAAAAGGATCAGTTTAGAGTTACTGAAAAATCAGGCAACCAAAAAATAAAAAATACATATCATTAATAATGCACTTGAAAAACCCCATTGAATTAATGACCGCTTCCTATGATCGTTAATTTTTTATTTCTCAAATTCTCGTTTTTTAATGTAATCTTTGAGCTCGTCTATTCAAATTTTTACAGGTCGAGAGGTCTCTCCAACATAATGATTATTGTATTCACAAACATGCTTCAAATGTAATTTTTTTAATTTTATATTTCAACGTATTTTAGTCAAAAAAATATTAGTTGTTTGAAAAACTGTTCTAATTTTAAATTTGCTACATATTCTATTTAATTTTTCCTAAAATACTAAATACTGTGTAATATGTAATTTCATTTTGTTGTCTTGCAGAATTTGTGTTATTCTTAAAAACTCTGTCAACAAAAGTCACAACGTATTGATTGCATATAGTACATTTTTTTATAAATTTCAGTTTATAATTAAAAATTTAATCTTTTGAGGAAATCAGTTTAGCTCTATCGTACAAACACAGAAAAAAACTATGCCGCAAATAAATAACTTTTGACAACATAAATATTAAAACTGCAATAATACTTTTGTTTAAGATTCTACTAGTTCTGATTGTTGCTGTGGGAGTAATAATTTACAAATTAATTGTCCGTGCTGAGACTGCTATGGGAAAGTCGCAATATTTTAGACCCAGTGCTAAAACCGTAGCTACAGTTACAGGATCTATCCTTCAAGTCATATTCATAAAAATCTTTGGTGCGGTAAGAAAGTCAGAGTACATGATTTATTCTCTTATTACTATATAAGTATATTTAGCTGAATAGTAATAATTTCTATATTGTATAAAAGTTCATCATTTGTTGTATTAATTTTTTCAGTTCCGGAATTAAATAAAATTAATTATACAAGGCATCCGAGAGTAACGACCGTGTACAACGGAAGACCACAGACTCGTGGATTCAAAATAGGCAGATTTAGGCTAATTCACCTATATCGGAAATCACTTCGTTTGGCCGCTAGATGGCCTCATTATCCTAAATCTGCCTATTTTGAGTCCACGAATCTGTGTTCATCCGTTGTACACGTTACTCTGGAACACCCTGTATATTTCAATAAGGTTCTACTCTTTCTATGGAAAGGTTTGAACCATAACGTTATGTTTGTAGATGTATAAGAATCTTTCCATTCGGTTAACGGCTTTTGAGAACCCAAGGACTAAACGAGACTTTGACAAATCGGTGCTATACAAAATATACTTCTTGTCGTTTGTGAATAACTATGCTGCGCTTTTCTACATGGCATTCCTAAAGGTAAGTGATATTACATCCGTAAATTGTAGAGTACTTGTTTGTAAATATGCCCAAAAGGACTAGCCGTGAAATATCCCAATAAAATTTTTCCAAACTTTAATGAAAATATACAGGGTGTAAGAAGTTGACTGCCATTATTTCAGCATGAGATGGAGTAATCATCAATGAACAAAAAAGTTGTATATTACAGGGGCGTAAGATTATCAGTTTTCAAAATACAGCGAGTATTAATGTTGGGGAATTTCTTCACAACGTGACAATAGCGCTTAACCTGCTGATGCACCCACGTGTACACGCGGCAGACTTGTCCTACGGAAAAAATGTAAACAGTTATTATTGTGAAACATTTAGTAAATTTCAAGACAATTGTTTTCCAGTTTTTAAATAAATAAAATAAAATGTATCGATTTTGTAGTACGAAGATAGTGTTGTGCTTAAATTTTAGTTCGAATTTTAGTAATTATGAATCTCTTAAAACAGGAACTTAACTTTATGTATTTGAAAAATATGTTACTAGAGTACCCAAAGATCACGTCATCCAAATAATCAGACGTATTAAAAATAATTTAGGTACTTACCAAAAAGCAAAATTCAGTAATTTTTAAATGCACAAGTGCAAAACAAACTAGAACATATGCTCAAAATATCCCCCACCATTTTCGATGCACGCACGACACCTTCGGATCCAATATTCGCGAACTCGCTGGAAAACACCTCAAGAAAAGGAAATAGTGGTACGCAAAAAACAATCCAGATACCAACTGAATTGCGTATTGGTAGTTGCTGGATACCTTAGCACCTTGTATTAATAAACCGCCGCGCATTCTTTTCAATAAGACTTATGGTGCTCGATATGAATTTTACCGTATTTTAAATTTATTACAACGCTAATTATTTTTTAGAATTAAAGATAAAGAAGTTCAAAAAATGATAAACATTGTATTTTATGGTATTTTATGCACGCAGTTATGTCAATATTCCTTAATTAATTGAACTTTTGTACATCAAGTTGGAGATTTTGATAATTTTTTTCTCGGAAATGGTCGAGTTTAGGAGCCATGTCATATAAGGTTTTTTTGTTTATTTTAATGTATTCTGTCGTCTGTTAAAATTTAGGCAGTCAAACTTCTAACGCCCTGTAAGGGTGTAATTTTAAGTGGGAGGGGGAGGTCGTTTTTTTTTAGGATTAATGATACGCCAGAATACTAATCTGAAATTAATTTTTTTATCAAATAAATAGTCAAGCTATAATACATTTTTAAACAGCACTTAAACTCTTGTCTACGCCATCACTGGCCAGCTCTACATCTGGACTGTATGTGCGCGACAGTGTTGTCTGGTTGTTATGTAGTATGAAAACGGAGTGGCAAAGAGCGAAACTGCAATGAAAACTAATTCTGTAAGAACATAATGCTTTTGTACGATTTTGTGACATGTTATGTTAAAATCACAATATTTTTTTGATGTCAACGAGGACGAAGCGCATCATCATAGTAAAAAATACCTCCCAATCTAATAAATTTTAAATATTCTTTCAAAATCATTACAAGTTTTTAATTATAAATCTGTGTTACTATTTCTCTTTTAGCTCTGTGTTTATTTTCTTTGTGAACTACAGTGTGGGAGCAAGCAGCATTTAATATATAAGAATTTTAAAGCACTTTGTTTAGTATACGAATCTGTGTCAATGACCTCAGAGATTGGCCTTATTTAGGCAAACTATCTAATATCAATCCACCTGATATGACAACAGGGCACTAGGCAGATAAAAAAACGTACAGTCAACCTGATATAATCGGCCATTCTCGTTTCTGTTCACGATCCAACAAAAGCAGAGAACACTGTACCAACGAGAAGCGACAGAATCGGCGGTTCCTTTGATGTTTTGTGGTCACGCTAGAGTCGACCGATTTGACAGAAACACAATCGTTTACACTGAAAGAAGTTACACTTTCGAATAGATGTACACTGAACGAACTGCATCAGTATCAAACATTATTCATATAATACAAGGATAACTGTGGTAAAATGTAGACAAATTAGGTATAATATATAAAAAAATAAAACAAGATGTTTTACAACTAATATTTTTATTAAACAGATATATTTTTCTGCAATATTTGAAATAGTTTTTTAAAAATAGGTACCTGACAATGCAATAACTTCTTTGGGACAATCCTTCACAATTTTTGCCTCTAGCTCTTCTTGCCCATTTATAAGTTGAGGAAACTGTATAGGTATTCCGTTTGGCAATAAGGTTATTCTTACATTCCCTTTACCAATATATTTGGTTTCGAAATGGTGTTCACAAAGCCTATAATTCTTATATACATCCACAATCCTAGGCAATAAATCGAGTCTATTGCAAGTTTCTATCCACACTCGAGCACTGCAAACAAAAATAAAAATTCTCCTAAAGATATTCTTTATACTTATGCAATACCATAATACAAGAAAACATACCACATTATTTTAAAAATCAAAATACTTTTTTTTTATTACATTTATAGGTAAGTACTTAAAGTAATAATAATAATTACTTTTCTAATCCTTACGTAATCTCAAAAGGGTTGATCCTTCACCAGTTTTGGATGAACAATCGCAAAAAGCACAATAATAACCATGCATTTTATCGATTTCAAGTTGATTTTAATTGTAGATGGAAACGAAATACAATACAAATAAATCCACTATCAATTAACATTATATAACACAACTGTCCACCGCCAAAAAACTATTACTCGTTTCTTCTATTTATATTTGACGGCTCTGACAGCCACTGACAACTGACAACAACACAACCCAATTCGCGCATGCGCATACGAAAACTGTTAACGCAGAAAGCCTTGCTGTCGCTTCTCGTTGATATAGTGTTCTCTGACAAAAGTCTATTTAGACAAGGCGAAAACCTATGCCGGCCGGAAATCTGGTGCACATTTGTTTAAATAAACTTTTTTAAACTAATTGTAAAAATTGTTGTTGTTGTTTTTTTCAGGTTTTTTGGCACATTATGAACAAAAAAGTTCCTATGCACTATGCCTCTAAAATTGATACTTTTAAAGTTATAAACAATTTAAATAGCTAAAAATGCGAAAATGACGATTTTCAACGGCCGATTTCCGGGTTAAAAATTGTTATTTTTGATGTTGCCAGGTACCTAAATTAAAGTTTAAACATCCCCCTATAAGATGCTGAAGAGTTTTTGGGACTTGCATTATTCTAAAGCCTTGTTTTTTAATTGTTAATTATGTTTTTTGAATTTAGCATTCTAAGTACTATTACTACTCATAAAATAATGTAAAAATTGATTATTTAAATTTCATAATTCATAATAATTTTATTTAATTAATTCAAAATTGTACGAATAGAGTGCAGAAAAAAATAAAAAGGCAATAGTATCAAATATATTTGATTTTTATTAAAGAACATTTATTTAATACTGCATATTGTTATTATCATCACACATTTATTCAATCATAAGAATTCTCACACTGTTCTATTTTACAATCACATAAAGGTACACAAGTAACATAGTTTTCCCTACAAGAACAAGCTTTAGTCTTACAGTTATTTGTACATTTACATTGTTTAACTAAGTCTTTGGGTAACGGATCTTTGGTAATTTAGGTAATAATTCACCTGTTTCATTTTGATAACCAAAAGCTGTGAAATCCAAATATTGATATTGAGGAAAAATTGAACTTTTCCATATGTACTTTTGTAAAGAAGCTCTTAAGACGTGTAATTTCAATGCATCGGAAGTGCATGACATTTTACTTAATTTAATACCCATTCCGCTACAATGACAGAAAATTAATTTTCTAGCTTCATCGGCTGTGTCGCCTTGCTTACTTAATATTTTTAGGTATAATCTTTGCAATGCATCAAACTCTTTGTTGCTTAATTCAAATATAAAAATAAGCTGAAGCCGCTAGACGAAATAGCGAATCCGCGTATGAGAGAGGCGCGCGCGCGGCTAATAGCGCTTTATTAACAATAAAATAGACAAGGCTTTAGAATAAAGCGAGTCCCAAAAACTCTTCAGCATCTTGTAGGGGGATGTTTAAACTTTAGTTTAGGTACCTGGCAACATCAAAAATAACAATTTTTAACGCGAAAATCTGCCGTTGAAAATCGTCATTTTTGTATTTTTAGCAACTTAAATTATTTATAACTTTAAAACTATCAATTTTAGAGGCAAAGTGCATAGGAACTTTTTTGTTCATAATATGCCAAAAAACCTAAAAAAAATGTTCCAAAGTGAAAAAACCAATTTTTACAATTTGTTTAAAAAAAGTTTGTTTAAATAAATGGGCACCAGATTTCTGGCCAGCATCATCTTGATTCATGTTAAGGAACATCTTACGAATCTGAATATGCAAACAAATCGAATCGGAAAACTCCCACGGATGCGAGGTTTTCGCCTTGTCTAATTGAAAAGAATGAAGCATATTTATTAATTTTTTTCTAACATTCTGTGTCTTAAAAACGAGATAGACTTCTAACTCATTAAGGCTTTTGAAGTTACGATATGGGCTGAGAAAACACGCTCTAGCTATTGAAGAGTTAATAAATTTTAGGAGATATACACTGCTCCAAAAAATTAACGCACCACTTGTGATTGAAATACGCAATGAACTAGATAGGACAACATACAAATAATTTATCTTTTTAAACATGAACCATACATGCGCGAATGTAATTCGAAACAGGGGTAAATTTATTTATTTTTTATTAAATGTTAATTAAGGTGTTATTTGTGAAGCTATTATATCTAAATAATGAGAGTATAAAATTTAAATATGTTATTTTCAACGTAATAAAATTATTTCAACGGTGCGTTAATTCCTTGGAACAGTGTACAGGGTGGTTCACTATATTTTGACTTTAACTTTTTTGTTTTAAGAGTTATAAAAAAATGTTAAATATAAAAGTTGCACGATTTTTTATGAATTTTTCGAAAATTATAGTAGAAAAACAAATGAAGTCCAAACAAAATGGCCGCGGATGTTAACTTTGTTAAGTTAAATGGAACACTCTGTATATTTTTACATATTTGGATAGAACGTTCCCTGTAGAGCATAACCATACAGGGTTTGTTGGGTTTATCTCTAACAATAAGCAATATACTTTTAAAAAACGAAAAGAAGTTTTTTTTATTAAGAAAATAATACATCTTGTAATTGTTAGACCTCTTTCAGGCATTTCTGCCTTTTTTTTCAATTACGTAAGGATTTACAGATTAGTTATAATATATTTTGACAGATCGGACATAGATACGGTCCAAAATGCGTATAGGAATGTAACGAAGTCTCACTAATTAGGCCGTGAGAGGTCTAATTGCTCATGGACATTACATGGTAGGTCGTGACAGTGACAGATAGTAATGTCTTGATAACCAACAAATCCTATATATAGGCTATGCTCTACAGGGAACGTTCTATCCAAATATGTAAAAATATACAGGGTGTTCCATTTAACTTAACAAAGTTAATATCCGCGGCCATTTTGTTTGGACTTCATTTGTTTTTCTACTATCATTTTCTAAAAATTCATAAAAACTCGTGCAACTTTTATATTTCACATTATTTTATAACTCTTAAAACAAAAAAGTTAAAGTGGGGGTAAAAATATAGTGAATCACCCTGTACATATGCTCTGTATTCTTGCAAAATGGACCAGGAAATATAGAGTTGTTTCGGCAAGCTGAATTTATCAATAACATATTAGTTTCCGGAGTCATAAAAATGGGGGGAAGATTGTTTACAGTGTGGTTAATTGTATAATTTTTACGTAAATTCACGTTTTTCGCTTATAACTTTTTTCCGTTCATTTCCACGAGAAAAGTAAAGTACTTTTTTTCGTGTTCAAAAGACCTGCAAAACTAGCCCTCGAGCGTCAAAAAATATTGATTAAATCGTTAAGATTCGTTGAAAAACAACGGAGTTACAGACTATCAAATGTATTATTTTCAAGCGAATTTCGCTTATTTAACAGCAGGACTATGAATATTATGGTCATTTTCTTCGGACTCGCTGTCGTTCGCTTGCTCCACTTCCTACTTATCATACTTCCACAAATAAAATATTTTTATCTGGGAAAGTAGGTACTCGGGTTGCCAGTTATGATAGTATTTTTTTTGCCGCTACGACCCTAATTTGTTTCACAAGAGGCCGTCAACTTTGACAGTCTGTAACTCCGTGTTTTTCAACGAATCTGGACGATTTTTTTTAACTTAAAGCTCTTTTCATAAGCCTTCCGAATATGGAATAATATATAACTATATCACGCTCGTGCGTCGTATTTTGCAACTAAGGCTAAAAAATAAAAAAAAATTCCAGTTTGCAAATTTGAAATTAAAAAAAAGTTATAGATTTCAATGTATTATTATGAAATCTACCATAAAAAAAATCAGTGCGATTGTGGAAGATCCTCGGGATCGTCCAGACTAATAATTAGTTTATTTGTTTATAAAGCCATAACTTATAAACTATTCAATTTACCGATTCCAGATTTCGTGTGAGTTATTAGACAGTGATAAGAAATGAGAGGATACGATGCCAAAACGTTCTGGTAATAATAACGCAGTTTATAAATGTTTAATTCAAAAGTCATAAATAAACTTCTTCTGTTTATATTTATTTTTAGGCTCGAGGGCTAGTTTTGCAGGTCTTTTGAAGACGAAAAAAAGTACTTTACTGCTTTCTCGTGGAAATGAAGGAAAAAAGTTATAAGCGAAAAACTTGAATTTACGTAAAAATTATATAATTAATCACTCTGTAAACAATCTTCCCCCCATTTTTATGACTGTGGAAACTAATATGTTATTGTACATAACATTTCGCATCTATAGTGATAAATTCAGCTTGCTGAAACAAGAAGTCGCGAAATGGTCATTTCCCAGCTTATTTTCCTGGCCTATAAGTAGCATTTGATCTTACTAGTGTATATGTTTTTAAGGGTCGATTTTATCGTATACCTTATCGCAATGATATTCTGAGACTGTTACAAACGGACACTTGTCAATCGACTAACTGCATTTTACCGCTATGCATTCAGCTTGCCTTCCTGATGACTCTGAAAAAGTTAATAGGGAATTTTTGCTCACTCATAATTATGTAAGTATTTCTTTCAATTGTAAAATAATATTTTCCAGAAATGTGCAGGGGTATTCACATGATATTCTACTTCCCTTGTTTTTGCCTTTCTGTAGATAAATACGTGACACATCCAATTTTTTTCGGACAACAAGAATATGTATATTTATTTTGACGGCTTGTATAATCTTTTGGTTTGTTCATTAAACAAACTTTTAAATTCATTACACAGCCCCACAAAAAAAGTATCGGATCTGGTATTCAGACCCATGTATTTCCATGTATTTTTTTCCGCTGAATCCGAATCTGCCCAGATTTGGCCCAAAGGGTCTGAGTTTTCGGAAAAATTCAAAATTCACAAAAAAACGAGATTTACGATCGACGAAAGTTATAAAAAATCAAATTATTCTAAAAGCTCACTAGACGTATGATTTTTCACTCGTTTAATTCCAATTTATCATCATAGAGTCAGACAAGCTGGTCCAATTTCATTCACAAACAGAAAATAGATCAAAATGCTTACAAACGCCATTTTCATGGCATAATTTGTGTTGCAGAGTTCTGGATCCATCTTTTTATCCACCCACCCATTTATGAATTCATACATCTTTCTATCCAGTCGTTCATGCATGAATATGCATATTTATCAATCCACCTGTACCACCTATAAAACCCACCCATCCACCCATCTATCCATCTACTTTTTGTGCCGAGAGATGTGATAGCCTAGAAGATTGAGAATGCAATAAAACTTGTAGAATACTCTACATTCTAAACAAAAGAAAACGATATCTACAAATCATTCATATTTTTGTTGCTATAACGTGTTCTCTTTTCTTTAAAGGATCTATGCAAAGGGTTACGTTTTCGTTTAGTCCCTCTATTTTTCGTTTCTCTTTTTAACAACCAACAAATTTCCGAATATTTCTGAGGCGAAATTGAAAGAAGGTGTATTCGATGGATCTCTTCAGATTCGGACATTGTTCAAGGATGCAACATTCATCACTACAATGAGTAGCGTTGAGAAGAGTGCTTGGACTAGTTTCAAAGTTGTAACGACAAATTTTTTAGGAAACAACAAGAGTCCTAAATACGAAGAAATTATATTAAAAATGATAAAAGACTTCCAAGACCTGGGATGGACTACAGTTGTACTTCCTTTATTCACATCTGGATTGGTTTCCTGAAAATCTTAGAGATTATAGCGAAGAACAAAGCGGACGATCTCATCAGGATATGAAGGTTATAAAACAGCGATATCAAGGAAGATGGGATCACAACATGATGGCCGATTTTTGTTGGTTGTTAAAAAGATAAACGAAAAATAGACGGACTAAACGAAAGCGTAACTCTTTGCATAGATCCTTTGAAGAAAAGAGAACACGTTATAGCAACAAAAATAAGAATGGTTTATGTATATATCGTTTTCTTTTGTTTAGAAAGTAGACTATTCTACAAGTTTTATTGCATTCTCAATCTTCTAGGCTGTTATCTCATCTCTCAGTACAAAAAATAGATGGATAGATGGGTGGATGGGTGGGTTTTATAGGTGGTACAGGTGGATGAATAAATATGCGTATTCATGCATGAACGACTGGATAGAAAGATGTATGAATTCATAAATGGATGGGTGGACAAAAAGATGGATCCAGAACTCTGCAACATGAATTGTGTCATGAAAATGGCATGGTTTTTAAGCATTTTGATCTATTTTCTGTTTTTGGAATGAAATTGGACCAGCTTGTCTGACTTTATGATGATAAATTGGAACTAAACGAGTGAAAAATCATACGTCTAGTGAGCTGGTAGAATAATTTGATTTTTTATAACTTTCGTCGATCGTAAATGATGTTTTTTGTGAATTTTGAATTTTCCCGAAAAGTCAGACCCGTTGGGCCAAATCTGAAGGCAGATTCGGATTCAGTGGAAAAAAATACATGGACATACATGGGTCTGAATACCAGATCAGAAACTTTTTTTTGTGGGGCTGTGTTATTATGAAAAGATGTCTTATTAAAACTATTTCATAATACCTTCAACCTATTTTAGACAAAGGCCGTATACAGATTGTCCCACCACGAACTTCATCGATGGATATTTGCGAAACCGCTCTAAGGATTTTTTTTTTAAATTGTGGTGGTGTGATACGGGCCGTGAGCTCTACCAAGTTAAAATATTTTCAAGGTCATCGTACTTCTGGTTATACCGGAAGTCGATACTAACTTTCTTATTTTAAATTGAACCCTCTATATATTATTGCCTTTTTGGAAGGAGCATTTATTTTTAAGTTGAAAACATATAGCACCCTCCATACTTAGGATTGACCGTTTCCGAGATATTTTGATTAAAAAAAAAAGTTGACAGATGCATACTGTCAGCAAAATTTAGTTTTCCCGGAAACAGAGGTTTATTTTTTGTGCAAATTGGAGATTTTGTAGAGGAAGATCTATCTATCGGATTTGACATGAAAATTTTCCAGTTTTTATACAAGGTGGTCAAAAAAAGGGATCGAATATGAAGTTTAGAAAATGTGGGAAACTCGAAATTTTTAAATGGAAACCCCCATTTTTTTAATGTATCTGGACTAAAATTGACAGGATAGTGACCTACCCTGGTACATACTACATTTAAGTATGTTTTCCTGCATTAAGGGTATTTATCGGTGTAATTAAATCGTCCCAATTCATTAATAACCTAGATCCGGGATCAAAAACACTGCCAGGTAATTCTTGGGATATATGTAAATGTGGATAACCAAGAGAAGCACCTCTCTTCTCTTCGCGTTCTTCCTTACCTAATACTTAGTTGCAAAATAAATAATTGTGTTACTTAGCGTGAGTTTATTTTGGTGGAGTAGCCTTCGCCACAGTTCAAAGCAAATGTATGACATGTTCATATAAGTAATTGTCGTTATAAAAGAAGAGAGGCGAAAATATACAGGGTGTCCCATTTAAATAAGAAAAGTTTGGTTCTATCCCCACTGTTTTTTATACACATATTTCTATGAAACCGCAAGAATTTCCTAAAATTTTGGCCTTTACCATTTTTTATCTGGATAGAAAACAAAAAGTATCTGGCGGAAACTATTATGGAAATACCTTTGTACATAAAACGTTAATTTGGAAATTTTAACCTTTTATTTTCTAGAAATGTCAAGACTATGTCCAGGAGGATTAAGAGAGAAAGAGAAATAGATATAGCAATATACGAGGCGGACTACGCATTGCTACCAACAAATAGATATTTATTAACTACGGAATTTTCTGAAATGAGTAAGTAATGTTTCATCTTTGTGTAAAAAGACAGCATAAGAAGTAGTTAAAATTTTTTATATTATCTGATGGAATATTTTCATTATTTTTATTTTATTAATAAGTATTGGACAGTTTCAATGCAAGTATCTCGGAAGTTGTGACTACGATGCCATCTGAATTTTCAAGCAGAAACGAAATAAAAGTGAAACGTTCATAAATAACAAATTCATCATCGCTTGTATCCTGAATTTGATGCAGTTCCAAAATTAAATTGAAGCTCACAATAACATTTGTTTAATCTGAAGAAAATATTAGACATATCCACAAAGTAAAACTACTGAGACTCTGATGCCCTGTGGTTTTTGTTTATGACAAAGCTGACAACACTGCATTCAAGGCCGATTTGTTGGGAGCAGAACGCTGTCGTTGTAGTGGCGTGTTGAAATGAGTGCCGCAGTCAGGTGAACAATTCCTTGACTGTATTATGACTGGCGACGAAACGTGGGAGACGAAATTAAAATCAGTGCAGTGTGGACCTCCGTCTTCACTATCAACAACTCTTGGATTCACTCGGTTGGAACATCATCAACCACCCCGCTCACAGCCCTGATCTAGCACTTTATTTTATTTTTTTACTTTAGTTTATTGGTGGAAAAAGGTTTTCTACCGACGATGAGGTCCACAGCGCCATGCAACAATGGGCCCGAGAGGGGGCGGGAGATTTTTTGACGAAAGTATCAGTAAGCTCATCCCTCGGCCCACAAAGTGCACAGGTTGAAGGCGACTACGTCGGAAAATACTGCTTGATGCACCTTTCTGAATATATAAATTTTTCATAAATGCCGTTTGGATTTTTAAAAAATTGAGTATTCTTACTTTGTGGATATGCCTCGTAATTTGTAGTTCTTGTGATCAATTTCTGTCAGTTTTGCAGTAAAAAATTTTTATGAGATGAGCACTACAAAATTTCTAAAGGTTATGTATTTCTTGCTATTGTTTTTTCAGTAATCGTATTCGGGTTGGTGACGTTCTTCGTGGCCGCCTTTCCCTTGGCCCCGCTCTGCGCCCTTCTAAATAATGTTCTAGAGCACCGTTTGGACGCCACGAAGTTGGTGACTAAACACAGAAGGCCAATTCCTAGGAAAATGGGCGGAATCGGCGCTTGGAATGGAATTTTACTGGGTGTTACGTACTTAAGCACGGCAACAAACGTAAGAAGAAATACGATATCAGATGTTACTTAGTTTTCATCGAAATTTTGAAAAGTTTTGTCTTGATGTTATTTATAGCGGTTTTTTAGGCGTTTGTGATAGCATTTACTAGCGATTTTGTCTGGAGAGAAGTGTATAAATATAATCATAATTCTGATCTTAGAGGATTTGTTAATTCGTCTTTCTCTGGTAAGCTTTCACTTTACTTAATTTTCTGTTTTACTTACGCGCATAATTATGTAGGTACAAATATTTGCTTTTATGCTTTTTTACTTATTTTAACAATTTTAGTTCAAACACAGTTAGTTTAGTTTTAGTTATAATTATGATGTACATTTTTTTGATGTTATACAAGGTGTTTTGTGAACAACGGTGCCATATAACTTCGGGGGCTGGTAGATCAGAATATCACTTTTTTATTAAATTTTTGCCATATCTTTTTCAAAATACAGGTATTGTGTAAGGTACAAATAGGTTTTTAAGAATGTTAAATACCTACTTATTACTAATCTCAATTTTCGACCATTTGATAGATGCCGCCCTCTACTATATTTGCCAGCCACACTTCATTCAGTTTAGGTTTTCTACATCGTACGTTACATTATGGTTGATTTGTTTAAAGTCACAGTTCTTTATTCCTTTAAAACCTATTTATACAGTGCGTTCATTATGAAATAAACAAATTCGTGTAAGATTCAGGTAATTATTTTGTGGAAAAATGTTCGGACACTTTTAGTATTTTTAGTTGCGAATTTTTTTACAAAAAAATTGTATACTTGGTGTCTCAAGAAGAACATATGCAGTCATCACTGATTTTTTTTAATAGAACACCCTGTATATTATGCCATTTTTGAATTGTATAACATACTGTACCTCCAAAATCAGCGGTTTTCGTAATAATGACGTTTGAAAACTGATATTTTGAAATACACACAAGTAATGAAATAAAATGTTTAAATTGAACAACCTTGAACATTTTTTTAAAAGCCAAAAAAAACAACCTGATATGACAAATTTTGTCTTAAACTAAACAATTTTCTTCGTATTAATTGTTTTTCAATCCTTCACCCCTGTAGACCATTTTGATGTAGTATTTTGTGACAATAAAAACCAAACTTGTCAGTGTTATTTCGTCAGGTTTATTTTTCATTTTAAAAATGCATTTATCTGAGAAAGAACGTATTGAAGTACTTTTGATGATTGGTTTTTGGAGTGTGTACTCAACAAGAAGTGTGTAAATTATTTAATGTAATTCATCCTTATTGACTTCCAATTACTAGATCTACTGTCAGCAAAATTGAAATGAAAGCTGTGCACGACCACGTTAGGGATTTACCTAAAGGAAGACCAGCAGAAATATCAGACTATTCTAAACTAGACGTTTTACTGGAAACTGTAAATAATCCCCGTGTAGCCGTTAGGACAATCTCCAGGAATTGTAATTGTCATCGGGATCTGTGTCGCAAACACTAAATAAATATCATCTTTAAAGGATCAATTGATACATGAATTGTTAGAAGACGATTTTGACCGAAGAACTCAGTTTTGCGAGCAGATAATTGAGACGAATAATCGAAACTTAGATTTCACCCGAAATATTATTTTTTCTGATGAGGCTACTTTTGTTTTAAATGGACACGTAAACAGACAAAACTGCAGGTACTGGGCAACTGAAAATCCTCGTTGGACACACACAGCATCGTCAAAAAATAAATGTTTGGGCAGGTATTGTGGACAACCGAATTCTTGGACCTTATTTTTTTGAAGAAAATTTAAATGGAGAACGCTACTTAGACTTTCTTCAGTTTGAACTCATTCCGCTTTAGCTGTTGTGGTTGCTAACCCACAAGATGGGGCACCTCCACATTTTGCAACTGCTGTTCGACAATTTCTTGACTTAACTTTCCCTAATAAATGGATTGGACGTAGAGGTCCTATTGAGTGGCCACCAAGGTCACCGGATTTAACCCATTTAGATTTCTTCTTATGGGGCTATTTGAAATCTAAAGATTATGTGAATAGACCAAATAGATCAAAATTGATTACAAAAATATATTGAAGTAAACGGACAAACCATTGAACATTTATTATAAAGCAATTGTTATTTAAATAATGTTTTATGATTCAACATTAATTTTTTCCATTTTTCAAACGTCATTATTACGAAAACCGCCGATTTTATATAAAAGAATTTAAAGTATAATTCAAAAATGGATTCCATTAAAAAAATTAATGATGACTGTATATGTTCTTCTTGAGACATTCTGTATACAATTTTCTTATGTCAAAAAATCTCCAACTAAAAATACTAACCGACGTGTCCGAGTGTTTTTCCACAAAATAATTACCTGAATTTTAAACGAATTTGTTCCTTTCATCATGAACGCACTGTATATAAAAAAGTGCATGTCCTTACGGATTTGTTGTGTTTATGGCAACTTTTTTCAAAACATCGTGTATACTAATGTATTTTGTGACGCCATATAATGGAACCGGTATGGTATGTTTTAGCTTTTGCCACCCAGGACTACGAATTATTTAAACATGTACCACCAAAGCCAGAGGTTTGTTATTACCATGACAAACGACATCCTCCAGATCACCCACAAAAGTACCAATTGACCACCGATTATTGGGTGGATGTATCTTATAGATTAATTTTCGTTGTCGTTTTCGAGGTAATTTTTCTAGCGAAGATCTTTAGAGAAAGTTTCTCTAATATAGATAATGATAATTACTTAACG
This sequence comes from Anoplophora glabripennis, assembly GCF_000390285.2. Lineage (NCBI taxonomy): Eukaryota > Metazoa > Arthropoda > Insecta > Coleoptera > Cerambycidae > Anoplophora > Anoplophora glabripennis. The sequence goes on along the minus strand of NW_019416367.1, from coordinate 659,512 downwards.
AACTAAAAATTACTTTAAACATATCTAGTTTTTTAAATGGAACACTCATTTACTTTTCTCACTAACACATTAATTACGCCAGACAAAAGATGTCACTTATGTTTAAAAATGTAAATATTCCCGCGAGCGTTTTTTTTGCTTTGTCATCGAGGAAAACAACATTTTTTATTAGAAGAGATTATTGTTTTATGAACATTTTTATTTTTTAAGTTAAATAAAATTTTATAACCACAAAAATTATGTTTTTTCCAAGGTCCGAGAGATTATCGTACATTCCAGGTGCGTAGGTACTTTGTTTTCACATGATGTGATCAAAAATATACATGTAAATAAAGAAAACAAGTAGTTTTGTCATAATTAAAAAATTAAAATGAACATTGAACTAGAGACTGGTGGCAGTTGGGAGCAATTGGCGTTTATCAACAATCTGACTCTTTATCGAAATTCAAGTTATGAGTAATTTGGATGGCCTCATGTGTATTTGATTTAAAATCTGAATTCTATACTATATTACAAAATCTAATGGTCGTATCTAATACAAAGCAATAAATTACTCCTAGCAAATATGGTTTTTACATGTTATAGGGCTAACCATCAGTAAGCCAAAATCATATTTGGATTTATCGGCAGTTGTTCAATACTGCAGTTCATTAAAATATAAAAAAAAAATAAGTTCTAAATGGAAACACCCAAGAGGGAATACAAGCACTCCGTATAAAATAAAAAATGTCTCTTAATAATAATATAAACATGGACCCCTAATCTGTCATCTCAGCGGAATGGACTGGTATACCGGGTGTTTCAGTGGGAACTACTTTCTACAAATAAGTTCTAAATTAGAACTCTTTTACTTAACTTGGCATTAGGAATATCCGTAATATATAATTTAAATAGCTTTTCTTTTAATTGTCAAACAGAATGAAACTATTAGAGAAATGAGACGTATTTATAACAATTCAAAAACTATAAGAGAATCGTGATTTTTTTATAGTTCAAAATTGACTTGACGTGTGGTATGACACTCCAGCATATTTATACCCTTAGTTTGTCGTGTTCAAGTGTTTTCCAAGGCACAATTTTACAGTTTAAATATGTATTTCATTTCAAATATTTTAAATATCCTATGTAAACTGTAGAGATGAGAAAGTCATTTTGTTCGCTCAAAATTAATTTTTAGCGTAGGGAATGAAAATTTATTAAAATTCTTTAAGTAACAAGTGGACACTACTGTATGACCAGCGAGTTATTTTTTACCCTTTTTATTTAATATATTACTAAATCCCAATCAAAATATATCGTCTATCAATTCTTTACACATTAGCGCGTGTTTCGAATCGATTTCCGATTTTTATGTCATGTACGATTTACTCACGGACCTTAGACCTAAAAGCCCCTCTACCTTGGATTCCACGTTAACGGCACCCCTGACCCGTGATTGCTGGCTTTTTAACTGGCGTTAAAATTCACAAATTTTCAATTTTTCAGCATGTAATCCTGATATCAAACTGGATACTTTCATATGTCATACCAGATCTTCCAAAGGCTGTGGAAAAACACATGCACCTGGAAAGGTATCTAGCAAAGGATGCAAAGGTGAAAGCAATAAATGACACAATACACGTAGTAGATAGAAAGAGGGGACTGGTAGACACTACAAATTGGATAGTGTTATAATTTTTAAATTATTGAAGTACTACATGAAAAGACGTGTTATGTGATGTTTATGAATAAATAGTTGATTATTTAGTGTTTATATTAATATTGACCAAATACTAAATGGTTTTATTCACAGTATAACACATATCAGAACATATATTTTTTAATAAAGGTTTAATGATGAGGATCTTGTTATTTAGATATATGAGTGCAGCAGGATTTTATAATTTTTTAGATAAATATTCGTTCCACATGTAAAATGTATATAATTACAACTTTGTATTATATAAAACTAACTGAAAACTACTATTTATAGTACAGATAAATTAGGTAAGTAAATATATTTACAGGAAATTCACGAAATAACACAAACCTGTCCTAAGGATCCGTATCCCGTATGTCCCAGAGATGTACGACTCTGGCTAGGTCTAGCGGTAGGATGTTCAAGGGATATGTTATGTTTACGCTATCCTCAAGAAGCCTGAGGGTGTCCGAATTTTGAAATTGTGCCACACGAAAAGAATAAACACTGGTAGTATATAGTCCAATTAACTAAGCCTTTAAATCGAAATTTTGTCAACTTGGCTGAATTTTTGATATGAGTTAGTTTAAGGTATATTATAACAATAAGTGAGAGTAATTTTTTGTTCAACCCCCGGCCAAGGGTGGAAAAAGATAAAACAAAGGGCTTTTTCAAGATAACTCAAAAAGGGTAAGAGCTAGAAAAAAAAGTTTTTCATGAAAGTTGTAAAGCAGACAATTCTACATAAAAATGGCCTCTTAACTTTTTCTTGTACTATTACAATTAACAGAGTTAGGGAGGCTAGAAGTTAAGGGAAGATTTCAGAAATTTAATTTTGTTAAATCATTAAAATTAACGATTAAAAATTTGATTTTTTGTTATAACTTTCTTATTAAAAATTAAAAAATATATCTATTTCTCTGAAAAGAAAAGTTACATATTTTAGAGCAGATTGAAAAAAAAAATTACAAAATTCAATCATTTTTCTGTTTGTTATGATTTTTTTTAAATTTCTGAAATCTTCCCTTAACTTCTAGCCTCCCTAACTCTGTTAATTGTAATAGTACAAGAAAAAGTTAAGAGGCCATTTTTATGTAGAATTGTCTGCTTTACAACTTTCATGAAAAACTTTTTTTTCTAGCTCTTACCCTTTTTGAGTTATCTTGAAAAAGCCCTTTGTTTTATCTTTTTCCACCCTTGGCCGGGGGTTGAACAAAAAATTACTCTCACTTATTGTTATAATATACCTTAAACTAACTCATATCAAAAATTCAGCCAAGTTGGCAAAATTTCGATTTAAAGGCTTAGTTAATTGGACTAATAATACTGTGAATATTTTGAGTCGAAAGTCTCAATGAGATAGCTCTATATAGGACATAAATATTTCTCATTCAATGGTTTTCGTATAGTAGGTAGTGTTTATGTTATGACTACCTACCTAGAATAGCAACTTAGAATTACAATTTTTGGAACAGTCGCTTAACAGCCTTAACTTTGTTCAAGTAACAATTATTTCCTATAATTAACAGACTGTACATTGTCATCTATCATTGACATATTTACCTATTAAAATTGATTAAAGTTTGTTTCCGCCTACATTAGTTGAATCCTCGTAGATGTAAAAACTAAAAATAAACAGCACCAACAGCATATTTTAATGAAGTAGATTGGAGGATTTGGGCCTTGTGCTAAAAAATTGTATCATAGTGTGCTTCACAGAACAGAATAGAAAGATAGCTACTTCCCGCTAATTTCCAAAAACTTGGGTTCTCATTCACTCGCGGCGCTGCTGGCGACTTTATAGTTGAAACAAAAATACAAAGATAGCGCCACATGTTTGAATGGTTGTTAAGTGAATCACAGAAATTACCGTCACGTGTGATACATAATTTAGAACTTTTCATAATAGGTAAGCAAGTCCAGATTTGCATTTAAATTTGAAGTGTCTGTGTTTTCAAATAAAACATGATTCTCATTTTACAACTCATACCACTAAAACCAAAAAGATGCTGTGTAACAAACTGTAGAAATCTGCCAAACATAGGTTTCCTAAACGTGACGTGAAATATTTTCAAAAAATGGGTGAACATTATTAAACCTCCTAACTATGAATCATTAATAATGGACCAAATATACAGCGTGCCGAAAATTAGTAGGTCAATCCGTTAACCATAGATAGCTGATATGAAAATAATGGGACTTTCATTATGCCACTTTTCATTTAGGAGTTCCATTTTTGAAATACTGGGTGTCAAAATGTAAATTTCAAAAACGAAATTTGTCGATAATTCCGGTGGAATTAGAGATATTTGTTTGAAATTTCGCTAATATTTTTTTCTTGTAGAGATACACTTTCAGTATACTTTTGGTAAAAAAAATCAAAGCACGAGCGGAGGTGAGGGGGTTAAAGAGCATTATGACCCCCCCAACTTTTTCATACGCACGCCTATGGTAAAAACATTATATTTTCTTAGATAAAGCGGCTTTTATTCTAACTTTTCTTATTCTTGCAAGATTTTGATTTGGAGCCTGGGTTACCAGATATTGTAACTTATTTTAATAAAGTTTAAAATCCGTTTTGTACTATAAATTTTATTTAACATTTAACAACATGAAACAAACTGCATATATTTTATATTACAAACAGAAATTAAATTCGAAAAATTATATTAAATGTTCAACATGAGAACCACCTTCGCGGACGCACATCCTGCATCTCTTTATAAAGGAGAAACGAATATTATGAAAAATATGTGGTTTCACCCTAAATTGGTCGGCCCCTTCTAAAATTCTTAATCTTAAATGTTGTTCATCCACAATTGGAACCATGTAAACAAAATCTTTCATAAACCCCCAGAAACAGAAGTCTAAGGGATTAAGGTCTGGGAATCGAGGTGGCCATTTGACTGGCGCAAGACGTCCCCGGCCGATCCAGCGGTTAGGAAAGATTTGGTTTAAATGGTTCTGAACAATTCGGTCATAATGTGGCGGAGTCCCATCTAGTTGAAACCACATATTTTGCCGAATCGCTAAAGGCAAATCATCAAGTAAGTCTGCAAAAGAGGTTTGCAGAAAATCAAAAATTCGTCGGCATTCAAACGGGGGGGTAAAAAAACGGTCCCAAGAGAAAATTATCAATTATTCCTGCCCATACGTTTACTTTAAAACTTACTTGATGATGTGCCTCTACAATGAATTTCGGTTTTCAGCAGCCCATGTATGAGTATTATGAATATTCGTTACTCCGTTACGAGTAAACGTGGCCTCATCGGAAAATAAAATAAATTTACTAAAATTAATATTATCATTATTTTCTTGGCATATCCAATTACAGAAAGTGACTCTTGCTTCTGAATCTAAAGGTAGAAGTGCCTGCACTTTTTGTACATGATATGGGTACAGTAATTGCTGTTTGAAGACACGTCGCACATCATCTGACTTAATATTATTGTTGCCACCATTATTAATTTGATTAGCTAGTATCCTCGTACTTATACTCGGAGTTTCTTCGACAATTTGCAAGATTTGTTCCTCTTCGTTTGGACGTAATTTGAGTTGCCGTCCACATTGGCCCATCCTCCTATGCTTAAAGTTGCCACATTCTCTCAGACGGTTGACTAAGCTAAAGAAAAATCTCCTTTTTGGAAGGTGCCTGGTTGGAAATTTGTCCGCATAACGCCTAGCAGCTAAACTAGCATTAGAGTTACATTTTCCTAAAAGCAAGAGAAATTAAATTGTTTAGGTTCGAGATTACAATTAACACTTATTAAGAAAAAATCCTATTCCTTTTAATAAGTACTTACCCATTATTAAAATCATATCGGTCATTTGAGAAAATGATAGCAAACCTTCTCTGTTCACCATTTCTTATTCAACACTTCAATTAAAAAATGTCTAAATAAATTAGAGGCCAAATTTCAAAGAAAAACACCAAATTGTCTCAATTGTCGACGTTTCGTCACTTATCGTGACATCCTCAGGACAATTACAGATTTAAGTGCTTCACTGTGTTTTCCTAGTCTCGTTGTACATAGTATGTCATATAACAATCTTGGACAGTAGATATAGGATATAGGTAGAGAATAGCGTACACATACATCAAGATCATGTATTAAAATTTTAATATTTTCTTTGAAATTTGGCCTCTAATTTCCCACTATTGACAACAAACTGAATAAATAAAACATTTTTTAAGTACTGAAAGTCTATTGCAAATTTACCTTAAAAAATTAGTTCGAAATATTTAAGAATATTTTTCTTGTGGCATGCTTCATTGTTTAAACGAATTGTACCAGGCGATCATTTATAATGTCCCACCCCTTTAACTTTTTTATTTGATGTACTATAAAAAAATAAAAACAGGACCGTATAGGATATAAAAAATACTTTTTTATGTATACAAAAGAAAGAAAAAAAGAAGAAATTATACCACACTCATTATCAATACCGTTACCAAAACATTGATTTTTTCGTCTTATTTCTCTTGTAACAGCACAAGAACAATCATTACTTTTTATAAAATAAGAAAGTAATGTGTTTTCCTCTCGGAATATAGCCCAATAACATCGAATTAAAATTAATTTTGGATACACTAGTTACCAAATCCATACTATCCGTCCAAATAAGTTACAATATCTGGTAACCCAGGCTCCAAATCAAAATCTTGCAAGAATAAGAAAAGTTAGAATAAAAGCCGCTTTATCTAAGAAAATATATGTTTTTACCATAGGCGTGCGTATGAAAAAGTTGGGGGGGTCATAATGCACTTTAACCCCCTCACCTCCGCTCGTGCTTTGATTTTTTTTACCAAAAGTATACTGAAAGTGTGTCTCTACAAGAAAAAAATATTAGCGAAATTTCAAACAAATATCTCTAATTCTACCGGAGTTATCGACAAATTTCGTTTTTGAAATTTACATTTTGACACCCTGTATTTCAAAAATGGGGCTCCTAATTGAAAAGTGGCATAATGAAAGTCCCATTATTTTCATATCAGCTATCTATGGTTAACGGATTGACCTACTAATTTTCGGCACCCTGTATAATAAATATTATGTCTGTGAGGAACATTTTTTACCAACCTGTTTTGTTCAGGGAACAAAAAGAAGATTAACTTTTACGGCAGTGCCTACTTTAAATTTATTTGGTGAGTTTTATCGATGAAAAGTGTTTTATTAAAATGTTCTCTTAAATATGTATATATGTATATATAGTGAGGACAATAACATATGCACGTCACGATATAACAATAATTTATATAATACAGGGTGTTCCTAAATAAGTGTCGCAACGGAAAACTGTAAATTCCTCTTGAAAAAAGAAACATTTTTTTCCTCTTCCATTTTTCTCTCAGGGCTTTCGTTTTCGAGATACACGGTGTCAAAACTTTAATTTTTTTTAAGTTTTTCGTCAATATCTTAGGAATCGTTTGAACTACAGGACTGAGCTTTTGTACGCACATTACCACTATTAATAGCTACTTTTTCTCACCCTTCTCGAATTCATTGGACGTGCCAGTGGTGGAGATTTGAAGGTATCGTAAGGGTTTCCCCCCCACTAAATTTTACACCACTGGAAAAATTGACCTTTGACAGCAAATTCTAAAGCGCCAATGAATTTTACACAATAAGAGTTCTCTTGGTTCATTGCTCTAAAGTCAACCGTTTTCAAGAAAAATGACTTTTTATGAACAAAAGCAAACATTTTTGCTAACGTTCCATGTCAATACTATTGAAAAGTTGACCGATAGAGGTGAAGCCGCAGCTGCAGAAAGAAACATGATTAGAAGATGTAATGCGTGCATATACGTTTCCTGAAGTAATCCTGCAAAACAATTTTTATCTTTCATTATAATTTAAATTTTAGAGAGCATTTGTTTACTTACTGATCTTGAATGAATTGTTCTACATTAGACAAATTAGTGTTCTTTTCTTAATCGACGATTTATGAGAATCAACGATATTTTCGGATCAGAAAAATACACTGGTCGATCGAACACATCTTTTATCCGACAACTACCTCTTCCAGTCGACTACTATTCAGAAGATGCCAATGAATCCTGGCATATGTTTTATGGATAAAACATGACCTATCATGCTCGGCAGAGTAGTAGATTAAATCGGATAAAAGATATGTTCGATCGAGCAGTATATTTTTTTCAATTCATCAATTTGTCTAATGTAGAACAATTCATTCAAGATCAGTAAGCAAACAAATGCTCTCTAAAATTTAAATTATAATTAAAAATAAAATTGTTTTGCAGGATTACTTCAGGAAGCGTATATGACAGCGACTCGCTCGATGAGGATGATTAAAATTTAATAGTATGTTTATTGTTTTTAATATATTTTCTTATGAAAATACTGTACTCCGGATTAATTACGTTGCCTTTGACAGATTTCATTTTTTTTTTTAAATTTTTTATTACTCAACCTTTCCAATGACATCACTCTTGTCTTCATTTAATGCCTATCAAAAGTTATTAGATTTTGTCCCTCGACTTAGTACACTATGCGCCTGTCCCCTGCAGAGGGGCGCCCCTAGGCCCAGGCCTACGAGGCCTAGTCAGAAAACCGGCCCTGACTGTAAACATAATCACACCTCGCAGAATTAATCATAATTGAGTATTTTTTACAAAATTTTCGATAAAACTTGTTTTCCGTGATTTTAAACCGTGAAAAATTAATAGAATGCTTGTATTTAAACATTTTTCTGGTTTTTAAACAGATTATTCTATGATTGTCTTACTAAAAGTGCGATTTCGTGTCTACAAAATGCAGCCTAAAAAAAATGAGTGAAAATGTTGGATGTGAAACAATGTGGTGGTCAGCCCTTAAAACTACCCGCTATACAGGGTGTCTCTAAAGGGTCTGTACAACGATCCACCAGATACAGGGTGTTGCTAAATAAGTGTCGCAACGGAAAACTGTAAATTCCTCTTGAAAAAAGAAACATTATTTTCGTCTTCCATTTTTCTCTCCGGGCTTTCGTTTTCGAGATACACGGTGTCAAAACTTTAATTTTTTTTTTAGTTTTTCGCCAATATCTTAGGAATCGTTTGAACTACAGGACTGAGCTTTTGTACACACATTACCACTATTAATAGCTACTTTTTCACACCCTTCTCGAATTCATTGGACGTGCCTGCCAGTGGTGGAGATTTTAAGGTATTGTAAGGGTTCCCCCCCCCCTAAATTTTACGCCACTGGAAAAATTGACTTTTGACAGCAAATTCTAAAGCGCCAATAAATTTTACACAATAAGAGTTCTCTTGGTTCATTGCTCTAAAGTCAACCGTTTTCAAGAAAAATGACTGAACAAAAGTAAACATTTTTAGTAACGTTCCATGTCAATACTATCGAAAAGTTGACTGATAGAGGTGAAGCCGCAGTGGCAGAAAGAAACATGATTAGAAGATGTAATGCGTGCATTCAAGCCAACGGACGTAATTTTGAACAGTTTCTGTAAATTTTACTCGCCAAATCGATAAAAAAAAGTTAAAATGCTATCTGTTGTTGAATTTCGTTAAAATTGTTAATTATTACTACCTATTTTTTGAATTACAAAAGATTTTCGAAACGTTAGCAAAATATTTGCTTTTGTTCATGAAAAGTCATTTTTCTTGAAAACGGTTCACTTTAGAGCAATGAACCAAGAGAACTCTTATTGTGTAAAATTCATTGGCGCTTTAGAATTTGCTGTCAAAGGTCAATTTTTCCAGTGGTGTAAAATTTAGGGGGGGGGGGGGAAACCCTTACGATACCTTAAAATCTCCACTACTGGCACGTCCAATGAATCAGAGAAGGGTGCGAAAAAGTAGCTATTAATAGTGGTAATGTGTGTACAAAAGCTCAGTCCTGTAGTTCAAACGATTCCTAAGATATTGGCGAAAAAACAAAAAAAAATTAAAGTTTTGACACCATGTATCTCGAAAACGAAAGCCCGGAGAGAAAAATGGAAGAGGAAAAAAATGTTTCTTTTTTCAAGAGGAATTTACAGTTTTCCGTTGCGACACTTATTTAGGAACACCCTGTATAATAATTCAGCTTATATATGTTGAATTCGTGCCTCCGTAGTTGTACTAGGGAATAAATGATACTAGCTTTATATCAATTCATCAATCATTTTAGAATCTAAATGAAAAATTTTGTTATAATTATGTTAAAACCCATTTCTATTAAGGAAATTAGAAAATGAATATGTTTTCTTATAATAAAGTGCTGGTTTTTTAAACTACTCTTTTTTTACCTGAAATGATTTGTTAAGTATGATGGATTAGTTTATTTTTATGCAAAATTTAAGTTATTTCTTTTAATAGTCAAATTTATAAATAAATTTTATTTCATACTGTTCAATAGTTAACCATTTTTTGAATCATTTTTTGGACAAAAAATAGAACTTTAAAGTTCTAGGACGATAAAGTAAAAGTCCTAGTACTTCAAAGAAATTTCTATGGTAACCCACGTATTACCATAGTATAAATAAATACTATTTGATTTTTTAAATAGTCATAAAAATTGTATGTACCAGGGACGAAAAGTAGCATTAGGGTACTCGTAAATTTTTACGGCCTCGGCTACGCTTCTGCCGTAAAAATTTACTCATACTTAAAGCTTCACTTTTTGTCCTAGATACATATATATTAATCAAAATTGTCAAAATCGAATTTACCGCTCAAAATTGTAGCGCCATCTTTTATTGAATAGCTTCAGTAACAGATCAGGAGTAATTGTCTACGCTAAATGCGAAACTTTGGTTCGCATTCACCTAAGGCGGTGCTGTCAACTGTGTGTAAAAATGCTGAGTAATCAGTTTCTATTCTAGAGGGTGTTCTGTGGTGTGCTTGTATATGGGTTATCGAATCAATGGAAATATTTCACATCTTAACCTTTAAGATCAATGAAGTGAAATTAATTAAGGTCACAGAAAATATTCTATAAGGGTTTTTTGGCGAGAAGACCGCTAGCCCGGTTAACTATAGTTTGTTGCGGTTTGACGTTTTGGCGAGAAATGTAGTTAACCCGGTTTGGCAGAGTTTGCCTAACCATCAAACCGGACTTGTGGGTTGGTTTGGATCTTAAGTTAATATTTCTATCTTTGTTTATTTATTTTCTGTTTCGTACCATCGTACCTAGTCACTTCTTCGTTTTTTTAGAGGTTTAAATAAGTTGTGAATAAAAAAAATTGGTAATGGATCACTTTGCAAAAAATACAAAGTAATATTTAAAATTGATAATAAAAAAAATTGTAATCGAGGATCCAAATAACTAATCGTAGATATGCATTTTCTATATTGTATTGTATAGATCTTTATTAACTTCCTTATAGACGATACATTTGCGTTGGAATAGATAATATTTGTGAACAAGGTAAACCCATTTTGATTTAATAACCATCTATACATTAACGTTATTTCATGGATGTCCATTTCAGATTAGGAATAACAACTATAGTATATAAGAAATAATCAAAGAACTTGAGCTACGAGCACTATCATAGAATATAGGTTACGATTTTATTATTGATTAGATCCAAACCAAAAGAATGTTTGCGAGTTCTGTCAAATGTTAACTCAAACTCTTAACACAATCAAACTCGAGCTAACCGGGTTTGATGTGATTTGGCTCGCCAAAAAACCCTTTATGATCATGATCAAAGTTCAAACTTCAAAGTGGTAAGGTTATGTTTTATCTCATATTAAACAATTAAATTTATCCTAATCAGAGCCATATCAGAGCTGAAGGACTATCTAATCGAGAATCTACGCCTAATTTACAATTTGTCGACAAAAATGAAAGTAGGGAATGTTTCTATTCTAAAAAGATTTTTGTCATTCCAAAAAATAAAACCAAAAATTTGTATCGTAGGCGGTGGTCCAGCAGGTTTCTATGCAGCACAACATTTAGCAAAGAAATTGGAGCAGTCTGAATCTGAAATAGATATTTACGAAAGGCTACCAGTACCTTTTGGTTTAGTAAGGTACCTAATAACAAAGTACAATATAAAAGTTTTACTGACGGAAAATAAACGTATTTTAGATTTGGCGTCGCCCCAGATCACCCAGAAGTAAAAAATGTTATCAACACATTTTCTAAAACGGCGGAAAATCCATGTGTTAGATTTTTAGGAAATGTAAATCTAGGCAGTGATGTCTCATTAGCTCACTTAAAAAATGCTTACCACATAGTTTTACTTGTAGGTAAATTGAACATGAAATAATTTATTCTTATTACTTTCATTGCTTTAGACTTATGGTGCAGAACAAGGTAGGAAATTAGACATTCCTGGTGAGAATAAGAAAAATGTTATTGAGGCGAGAAAAATTGTGGGATGGTACAATGGAATTCCGTGGGATTCTAACCTAGAAATAGACCTTAGTGGAGAAACGGCTGCGATTTTTGGGCAAGGAAATGTTGCTATAGATGTTGCTAGGGTTTTATTAACACCAGTCGATCAGTTAAAGGTAGGTCATCAAACTATTGTCATAGTTTTAGGCCTTTTATATTTGTCTTTTCACTATTTCAGAAAACCGATATAACGCAACATGCACTAGAAGTTATATCTCGTTCTAAAGTTAAAACTATTCACCTGATAGGACGAAGAGGTCCTTTGCAAGCAGCTTTCACGATAAAAGAGCTTCGGGAGATGTTAAAACTAGAAAACTGTAGGACGGAATGGCAACCAAAAGACTTTGAAGGTATTTCCGATTGCGTTCCTAAATTAGCTAGACCTAAAAAACGAATCACAGAGCTCATGATAAAATCTGTCTCTGAACAGAAGAATTCCGCATGTGATGGTAACACCTTCAAACCAGTTTTTCATCGATCGCCTTTGGAAATTCTAGGAAAAACCAAAGTTGAAGAAGTGATTGTCGGCATAAATAAGCTGGAAGGCGATGATATTTTAAACAAAAAGTCACTATTAACAAAGGACAGAGAAACGATAAAATGTGATTTAGCTATACCCAGCATAGGCTATAAATCAATTCAGGCAGATAAAGACATACCATTCAATTTCGATCGTGGAGTAGTCAAAAACACAAACGGCAAAATCGAGACAGGGGTATATGTATCGGGATGGCTTGGTACGGGTCCTACGGGCGTGATTCTTACGACTATGAGCAATGCGTTTGGCGTAGCGGACTTGATACTTCACGATGTACAAGCTGAAAAACTAATTAATGAAAACAAAGGGGGACATGAAGAAATTATGGAATTGTTACACAAAAACAATGTACAAGTCGTAACGTGGAAAGACTGGCAGAAAATAGATAAGTACGAGGAAGAAGAGGGTCGGAAAGTTGGGAAACCAAGAGAGAAGATAGTCAGTATTGAAAAAATGCTTCAAATTGCCGCTACTTAACTGTTCTGGTATTTATAAAATGACAAATGTATTTAAGACAACATATGTTATCTTATGTTTTCATGTTGTATTGTTAAAGATAAATTTCCTTTATACAGGGCGTAACTTTGAGTGGGATTCATATTTATACAGAGGCCTCCTTTGACCATTAGAAACACATGTTTATTTCTTCAGATTCCGCCAAAAAACCACTGGAAAACCTAGTGTAACCTCAAATAACGGCACACTTTAGTCGCATCGCATGTATAATTTCACACCATTGGCCTACTTTTGTTGAGTGGGTGTTCGTCACACAAACAGTTTTTAACAAGTAATCAAGTAAAAAACTCGCGTAGTAATCAATAATGACAAATAAAACACATAATAAAGTCTATTGATGGCTTCCAGCGATGAAAAACATTCAAATTCACAGTTAGATGTTGTGTCTCCAAATGCGGAATAACTGACGCCCTTCACTTCGTCACTGTTTACCAGCACTATCTCCCTTAACATGCATTGTAGGTTGCCTACAATTCATGTATTTGTAATACATGATTACAGTGGTGGCGTACAAGTACTAAAGTGCATTTTAAAAAACTATAACTCAACTATTTATTTGATTAAAGGGAACACGTACTATTACCCCTAAAAAACTGACCCTCACTTAAAGTTATACTCTGTATTATTTTATATTTGATTTTAAGGTGCAAGGCAGGTTATGTTTATAAATCAATGTAAACAAAAGTTATTTTTATTAAATATTTTGCAGTATCTAATGTCTTTACAATATACAGGTAATTATTGATTCCACTCATAAAGTAAAATCGTCCCTCTGAAAAAAAAAAAAAAATGCTAAACTTGGCAAAGTTTACTTACTATTTTCTTATAGACGATTCATTTAAGCATCTCCTTTGTATGATTTATCATTAGAGTGTAGGACACATGGCTTGCAACTCGTTCCTTCATTCTTTCGGTTGTCATTTCAGTGTTTCCTAGATATTCCTAGGCATCAATCATCTGTTTAATGCATTTACAGGGTTCGTAGGGTCCGGGAAAAGTCAGGGAATTTGTTATTCTACATGAAAAACAGGGAATAGTCAGGGAATTTTAAAAATATTCATGAGTCAGGGAATTTGATGTTTGCAACTGGAAATTTTGCGAAAGCCGGCCCTGGGTTGTCGAAAGAGAAAACTATTTGTGGTTTTGAAACCTTTATAAGAGGTTCTTTGGGTATAAAAAAGATTATGGAGTCCAGTTGAGAAAAAGTTTAATGCATAAACACCAATTAGTATTGTAAAAGTGAACTACAAGTGACCTGGAGAAGAGTCGGAGAAAACCTGGAAAAGTCAGGGAATTCCTTATTACTTTTGAACTACGAACCCTGATTTATATTGGACGCTTGTATAATATAATAATATAATATTCTCAACGTGCTTTTGAGGATATTCACGAATGTTCCCTTTGGAAACAGGGAATTTTTTTCTGAATTTTCAAATTTCGCAACACCCAAATAGAAACCCACATTTCAATACCTACTTTTTTTCAAATACTGTTTTTGTAAATGTTGTAAAACATAGGGCACTTTAGAGGGGGAAACGACATTAGGAGGTTCAAGAAAATCAGTTTTTTATTGCATAAATTATTAGTATAACTATTCAAGAATATGCTGCCAAAATTTCAAAACGAAATTCCTATTCGTTCCGATTTTACAAGCCTAAAACCAAACCTTCCGTGGACAACAGCCCATAACATCGGCATTTTCAACACAAATAACTTGAAAAAAATTTGTAAACGTAGTTCAAAATGTTAATAAAATAATGTCAAAGTTGATCAAACTCTAATGAATATGTCCCCCACTCATAGAAAATTAATGAAAAACGCCTTTTCTAAAAACATTTTCTAGAAAATTGGAGAATATTCAGCATTTTTACGAGAACGTCAAAAATAATGAAAATTTTCATGATTTAAAAAGTAAAGTAGGTATCTCATGTTTCTTAATTTTATAACAATGGGGTGTTTGCATGTTTGTCACTGAGTATAAATCTACAAGAAAGTTAATGCGATTTCACTAAAAACTCATACATTTTTATCTGACTAAAAATTTTAACTCGAACCTTACACAATTGTTATTAACTTGTGACATACTAGCCCAGCAGTTGGCAACTGGTGGACAGTGGTCCAGATTCAGACCGCGGAAGGTAAAATAATGGAGCCCAAAAATTTTTTAAAAGTATAAATTAAGTAATCAAATAAATTATTTAAAAAATATTTTTCTATAGATAATAATAAAGAGTGTCACCTTTATAATTTTTTCAAGTATTTTACAATTGTGCGACTGATTTGAGGTCTTAATGGTTAGTAGGTAGATTAAATTTGTGTGCAAATTAAAATAAAAAATTAGTAAATGAGTTTTTTTTTGTGGACCTCGTTAAAAATTTTTAAAAGTATCCAGATCCCACCTAAAATTACTTGCCAACCCCTGTACTAGACAGTGGTATGACATTTTAGTTGAACTTCCTATTAAGACGGCACAATTAAGGCATTTTTCTACGCATCCTCAGCTGCCCGTCAAATTCGTATTGGTCTTAAATTTTTTTATAATTCGCAATTAAATAATGATTTATACAAAAGGAGAACAATTCAGGGCAAGTTTTTTGTCATGTTATTTCATTTGAAAGGTGGCACACACCCCATTATACCAAGTAAAACATAAATTTGTTGGCTCTCAGTTCGTTTATTACATCATCCGTTTAGGACCACATAATTGCACTATCCTTTGGGATATAATTTAACTCCACTGTATATAGTTGTTAGTGTTTTCTTAATATTTAGTGTTACTGTTTAGTTTTAATATTACTGTGCTATGGCACATTTTCTGTGAACGTATAAACTATGTCCGGTTCTGTAGCGAGCCACGTGCCCCTGAACTCTATTCTAATTGAATTTAAAACTCTACATTATCCAATCATTATCGTAGTTAACACTAATAATTAAATTGATTATATCTTACCATTCCATTATATTCTAGAACATGTTGCTTAATCTTTGAACTATCTACCCAAGTAACAAAATCTTCTAAAGTTCTGGTTACTAATAAAGCAGGATCCTTAACTAGTTCAGGGCCAATCCTTACATGGCCTTGTTCTATAAGCTTTGTTGCTCCTTTAATCGTTTCGGACATTTTATTTCTAACCATAACAACGGCTAACCTCCTCCTACAAAAACATGATGCTGTAACTTTCTCTGCTAGACTAAGGTCCCACCTCGTTGGAATCAATCCCATTAAATATCTAAAACAATGTTTATTTTATCGCGAAAGCTTAAACCAAACAATTTTGCTTACAATTTTTCTAACAATTGTGCACTACTCTCTGTACGAAAGGGGTGTTTAGGATCTATTTCTTTTATTTTCCTAGCTAATTCCCTAATATTTCGGGCCAGTTTGTTATACCTAAAAACAAAATTAATAGAAAAACAAAAAATTTTAAATTACTAACCTCACTTTGTGTAGTCTTCTCTTCTTTGAATATGGTATTTTTTCAGGATTTTTATTTCATGTAAGTTATTATCTACCTCCCAAGAAATGAAATCAACTTTCTTTAACAACTTCTGTTCATGATATTTTAATTTTCTAACCATTTTTATTCAAATTAAACTCACGTGTATAAATACAAATTTCTGCTGCTTTTCGATATAGTAGCAGGGCGGACAATATAAAAATATGAAAAACACTAACAATGAAATTGATTTAGTGTACATTTTTTGTTCGTATTTGTAACGTTGGTATGACTATGTAACAAATTTTATATCCCTCCCTCTAGCTGAAAAGAGGTTATTACCTTTTTTCTAGTAATAAACAGTTATTTTTAAACAATTTAACTTTTTTTTTCGGTAACTGTGTTGTCGCTCTGCGAGTGTGCTTTATCTCTTCTGATTGTAAGTGAAGTTGAAATGATTTTTTCCTGATTTTTGACCCATTTAAAGTGTAATCCTGACAGCTGTGTGAGTAATAGGCGGTACCTACATAAAAATCCTGGAAAAAAGTAAGTTAACGTAACAGAATGATAGTCTGAAAAAAGTACTATTGACGAAGTAAGGAAAATGTCGAAAAATAACTTAAACGGGTCTAGGAGTGTTTCCTCCAATAGTTTTAACAGTTTCATGTCTGATAGTGAGATTATTGATAGTGGTCTCGAGGATTTAAGTTTAGGTAGCAAAAGTAACAGACCATCTTCATCATCAAGAACACAAAAAGCGAAGAGGATCAGATTTTACCATAATGGAAATAAGTTTTTTAATGGGATTGTTATACCAGTGGCACCAGAACGATACAGGTCATTCGATAGTTTAACATCAGAATTAACTAATATACTAGTTAAAAATGTTACTTTGCCCAGTGGTGTCAGGAATATCTATACCATGGATGGAAGAAAGGTAAGAGAATAATTATTATAATCCACTTACACCCCTTATTGATTTTTTTAACCAACCTTAATTGTTACCGTCAGCTTAATATTCTAAATGCATGTGATGTGACACAAACGTACCTTTTTCTATTGTAAAATTTATAAAATGTAACGGAGATTTAAAAAATTCAGTATTTTTTTTTTATGATTTTTAGTAATGATTTATTATTTTATTACTTGATAAAAAGGTTAACAATTTTTGAAATGATGTTCAATAAAATAAATATAGAATGAATCAGTAAGCAGCTTTTTGAAACTTAAAAAAATTGGTGTACTAAGAGAACTTTAGAAATCTTGAAGTTTATAAGTTCTGACTATGAAAGTATTTAAAGGATGTAGAAATACCAGTAATCTAGGAATAATGAAAAAATTTGCCATTCCCTGTTCTTAACACAACAGTGATAAAGAATATATAAGTTATCATCACAATTCCTTGAATGATAAACTCAGTATTGTTGTAAATATATCAGCTTTCTTGTATCTGTGAAAGCTGAAAAGAAATATTTGTACATAGTTTTAAAATATATGAGAAACGCAATAAATATTGGAAAAATGTCACATGCAAGGACTTACTTAGTTGTATTTAATTGTTGGTTACCTTTGTGTTTACAACCGAGATATATGTTTAATTAAACAGTACCTACTAATTATATAACTCATGCACCTGGCATGTTACGTGTGAAAGTGAAAATTACAAGCTTTTAACATTTAATTACACAAACTTTAATGCTCGTTCTTCCGTGTAATATTATTGCCTATACAGGGTGTAACTTTGTCAAAAATCTTAATTTTTACGATTTTCCTGTTCAAATTTATGAATATTTTATTATAAATACATTCGTTGAAGTTCTTGTTTCCGAGATAGTGTGTTAAAGTTCTCTAACTCAGTGGATATCAGCAAATTCGTTAGAATACGAGAATCTGTAAGAGAAGAAAAGATAATATGATGTACTAAAAAGTGAATTTTGACATTTTGGATCATTTAAATTCTATTTATTTAAGCGTATCATGTTTAAAAAATGAAAATTGGTACCAAAACAGCAAAACTCGGGTAAGAACTACGCAAGCAGGTTATTTTCCTTCAAAATAAAATTTACATTTTAAAAGTAGCAATATATTCTTTCTCCAGTGGGGTGTCATATCTACACCACAGGTTTGAGCGAAAACTTATTACGTTGAATGCTATTTTAATTATGTATTGTGTATTGTACAATATTTTACCTGAATATCTTCATTTGTTCAAAAGATATGCAGAGATATATTTTTTTAGACTTCAATAACCTGTCTCAAAAAGGAGGTCATTTTCATTCGATTCATTGACAAGTTGAAGTGTTACTAACACCCTGTGAGAGATTTTATTGCGAAAGTACGATTAATTTTGTTAATATTTGATTGATTACATGATAATTAAAGGCTACAGTAAATATTACCTTTTAATTTGATATAGGTACTTTAATATATTTATTTCAATCTAATCTTTTCCGTGAATGTTACGTTTATTGCCGTACCTACTAAATAGAAATAAATTGGGGCGCCTCCACAGCACGTCAAATGCATGTGTTATAAAAAAAGCATAATTTACTAATATTATCTTTGATCTGCGTCTTGCCTTTACGAATATGCAAAACAGTTTCAGCACATTTCAGAAAGGTGCATCTAAGTATTGTATGTATTCATATTATATTCGTTTTATATAGGCAGTAGTATTTACTTTGCAGCTGTAATTTATTCTGTGGCCAAAGTTGTCGACTTGCCGTTATTGTTATGAGTCATACGAGTATTATGCGTGAAGTTAGTTTTATTAATTAGAGTTGAAATGAGGGGATTTCGCTAATTCTTAAAAGGGGTATATATCTACCTATGTCATTCATATTTCATCGGTATTTTGTAAAACATAACGAATCACGTCTTTAAAGTGAAATTAAGAAATTTGTTCATATCAAAGTCAGATTTAGTAGGTATATAAGATTGCCCGTTGACCATTAACGATGCATGGAACGTAACAATGCAAGTAATTCTAGTGAATGCTTAATGCTAGAAGAGGTCTTGGTTTCTGAATGAGTGACTTTTAATGTCTTGAATGTCAATATCAAGGTCAAGTCAAATACATTCATTGTTTCGCGGTACAAGGGTTTTTATTTGTTATGCCTAACAAAAACATGTGTAGAAATTGTTTGCACATATTTGTGTAATCCCATCTAGGATATAGGATCGAGGATGGGAAACAAAAGTTTCAAACACAAGCATTTGCCTGATGTGGACAGGTTTCTTCATAAACACGGTCGAATTTAGACTTGCAATTCTAAATTTTGTTATTTTGTATGGGCATAATCATAAATGTACCAATATTTTCAGTTAAAATTCCAAATTGGTGTTATCCTCAAAAAATTTTGGAATTCATCATCATTTATTAAATTAAAAAATATATAGCCTGCAAAGTACCTGTAGCAGCTTTACTTTGGGGTGTAGCATAAAAATGAAGAAAATAGGCGTCCTTTTTTGCAAATCTCGTTTCGAAATATGAACCGTTTTGCGCTGCTAGAACTAAATAAAAAATAATCAATTATCCGCAACTGTTTATGAAATCTTTCATAAAGATACGTTTTCTTTATTTTCAGATACGAAATTTGATGTAGTTTATATGTTCAAGTTTTGTACATATTTAAATAATGACGTTGGCTTTATCAATAATGACCGATTGTAAAGTTCACTTATGCGTGACGGAAAATATCGCAATGGTGGGTTGAGGTACAGTTGCATTTCGATGACTCACCGACACTGTTACAAGTTACAAGTACGTCTCGCGGAGATTCCCGCTGTCCTCATTTATATTATTGCAGTAATTTTAATCGGTTAAGTCAGGTCCTTGAGGGTTCCGATGCTGGGATTTAGGAAATGACTAATTCATAATGCATGAACTCGTCTGGGTTTTGATTGTTTGCTAAGAAATGTTAAATGTTTTTAGCTGGACCCAGGCTGTTGTATATTTTCGTATATATGTGATACTTCAATAGTTAGTAATTAAAACTGCATTTTGTCTTTGAATTTAGCAGAAAATGCCAATACAACTGCGGGAACCTAAGCGTTAGAAACCCTGTATTCTATTTTTGTACGATAACCAGGCCACGCGTGTCTAATTTTTCAATTATAACGATTTTTTTTAAATACACGGAACTGATTGTATGAAATACGACACTGACAATGAGTGAAAATGGATGATACGTTTTTGAGTTCGATTTTCAATATAAATTCATTTATTAAATTAAATATTTGATATCTTAATTTGTTTTAGGGTCATATTGATTTTGGAAATATTTTCCGTCACCTCTGCCTCTAAATAAATGAAAATTAAAGTAATAACTGCTCTGTATGTAGGTATATGTAGATTTTTCGGTGCAGAATCGATTAATGATAGCATTTTTGATCTTTTAGTAAATTTCCTGGTTACGAAACTATGAAATAAACATAATTTTTCAATTGGGAACCGCAGGTATTGTCTAGAAAGATACATTTTTTATGTTTTTCATTAGTATAATATCCCCTAGTACAAGGGTCGGCAACTGGCGGACCGCGGTCCAGGTCCGGACCGCGGAAGGTAAAATACTGGACCGCCAAAAATTTTTTGAAAGTATAAATTACTCAAATAAATTATTTAAAAAATGTTTTTTACGTTTAAGTGCCAATCTTATAATTTTTTCTAGTATTTTACAAATGTGTGAGTTCTTAATGGTTAGTAAGCAGATTAAATTTGAGTCCAAATTAAAATAAAAAATAATATGAATTTTTTTTTGGACCTCGTTAAAAATTTTCAAAAGTGTCCGGACCCCACCTAAAATTACTTGCCGACCCCTGCCCTAGTACCTAGTGTTTCCACGAATATAGGAAATACATTTTTATATTTTTTACATAAATCACTGGTAATAATTTATTTTTATCAGCCGCCAAAAGTGAAGGAACGTATTTCTTTTCAGTTTCGTGATGTAGGTATTCAATTACTGTAAATCTCTGTGACAACAAAACTTCTATTTGAAAAAGATAAATTTTTGGCGGCATCGGCATATTAAACAGAAAAAAATATATTGCTGTATACAAATCAGTATTTCCCATATTTGTTTAAATAATTATGACATTTATATGTCTAATAAAAAATATATAAGTATGCTTTACAACTTCATAAAAATTTGATCCGTTGAAAACTAGTATCAACACTCGATTCTACGTCAAACAGTTCATATGGATCAATTTTACTTTAGAATTCTAATTTTAATCTATTTAGAAGCGGCTATATCAAATATTTAATTTGTTTGTTGAATTTTTTTCGTGAATCGAGCTTGAGGATATGTTAATAGTATTTTTCTACCCTCAATTACGTTTTTGGCGAGGTTCTTGGTGATAATGAAGAAGTCAACAGAATTCGCTTTACTTTTTTTATTATAACACATTTATGTTGAAATGTCAGACCCGTGCGTATTAACATCAGATTTTATTTTTCAAAAATCCAGAAGTGAGGTGAAAATTTTCGAGCCTTTGTGCTGTCGACGATGACTCAGTGATCTGTAGCGTGCTCTCTGTTATAGTCCCCTTCCGAAGTCAGTTGAATATGCAAAAAAACGTCTGATAATAATTAATAAAATTTAATGAGTTTCATAGGCGTCCCTAAAAAATTTTCTGCTAAAGGTAAAAAATTATAATAATTTGTATATAATGTGTAGAAAATTTTTATTATATGTTCATTTGGCCAACAACATATTTTAATTATTTATGTGTTCAAACAATTTTATTATATTGGTGGTAAATTTTGTTTTGTTCCGTTTCAAAAGGTCTCCAAAATGCCATGTTGTGATAATATACAAAATATCCCTCTTATTTCTCCCTTTCGCAATTGTAATATGAATGATTGATAGAAGGTGCCTATAATAAATTAAAATTACCTGATTCACACCAAATTCCACACAACTGCACTGCACTGCTGGGCAATTTATGAACCACTTGTCGCCTGCTGTGATTTATTGCCCGGAAGCCCAATACAACTGTGCTCGTTTTCCTTTGGCCGCGCTCGCATTCTTCAACTGGTCGTATACATTTCTACCACCTGCATCGAGACCTGCACGTTTAGTTCGACCAGACCTATATACGGGTATGGCTAAATAAATATGGGAACAAGTTTTTCAAATATTTCAATGCCGAGTTGCTGCTTAGCGACCGAGCCTGGTACATACCTTGAAATTATAGGTTCTTCAATTGACATCGGAAAAACTAGAACATCGTCTGCTACGCCTGATGGTGCTTGGCGGCAATCTGGGCTTCCTAGAAGATTTTCCGGAAAATTTCGAAACATCCGTGAAATTTTGTTTTCCCACCGTGCGACTTCCGATTTGCGTCGTAGGTAGGGTTACCAGATCTAGTTCATGATAGACCCGGGGAAATTGATGCAAATCTGATTTGAGAGTCAAATTGTGTTTTCGAAGAAATCGAGATCTGAAAAAATATACCCAGGAAATATCTACTTCTCTACTTTGTGACACACCTGGAGCGGAAAATAATTGATGTCTAAAAAGAAAAGAAAAAAAAACCGACGGGATCAGGAAATATGGGGAAGAAATCACGATTTTTCCAGGAAACCCGGAGAAATGACATGTTAACCCGGAGCCCGAGGACTGGCAACCCTAGTCGTAGGTCGTCTGTGATCTCTTGTCCAGGATCTCGTACTTTTGACGGGATTTGGAACAGGTAAAAATTCGAAAATCCATTCGGGACTCGTGCTACGACAGGGAATTTTATGTTTTCCAAAAAAAAAGAGGAGAAAAATGCAGCATACACAGGATTAATGCTTCAACAGGTTATTACTAGCAAATTTAACTAATTTGCAACATTACTTAATCACTTGTGTGAAAGACGGTAGTCTAGTATCTACATTCAGTAATATAGCAAGTTTTTACCTTTTTTTATAGAGAATATTTTTATTTTTCGCACTTTAGCCTTATTATTGCCTATTTGACCGCGGAATTGATTCAAAATGTTAAAGCCAAATTTTAAATAAAATAGATAATTTAACTATTTTCAAAATTCTTGTCATAAAATTTTTTTATGAAAATGGATAAAAATTTCTCTCACAAGGAACTGATGTTTCAACCTTGATTTTAACTAAATAATAATTTATCTCTAATTAAAAAAATATATGAAAAAACTCAAATGCGGCTTATCAGTTTTTTTTAGAAAAGTTAATGATAAAAATCATATTTATTCTTTATTTCCGTATCTGTTTTCAAGCAGTTCTGACTGAGGACACTTGATTATTAATTTTAACGGTGATCGTATTGTACTATACTGGGTGTTCGGAAATAGTGATATTTCAACTTTGAGCATAGATTTGTCGACTCAAAATAAGACAAAAATTTCATATAAACATGAACAAGAAACATGATTATTTGAGGGTATTAGTCTCGGTATTAGTTGATCCATGGCGTGCAAACTGGGGTCCACATTTTTATCAAAAAAAAAAATGGTTCAGTTAATTTCTGTATATTATTGTACTACCAAATAATTCTTTGCACTTTAGTAGTAATTTATCACCCAAAACTTATCCCTCTCCTTCAAAGCAGTTATAAGTTATTGGCAAAAACCCATTTATTTAAAGTCATCTTCAAACGCGTCTACCTCCCATAGGGTGGATTTGCGGACCCATGTTTATATAAATTTTTTGTTTTATTTTGAATCTGCAAATCAACCCTTAAAGTGAAGTACCAATTATACGACCAAATTTTTTTGGCTCCAAAGACAAGGGGGACCACGAAAATGAATCTTAAGGGGGTTCCCCGCCAAAAATCGTAGCACTATCAAATTTCACATGTAATGAAATTCATGTGTAGCAAATCTACTGATTCTCGTTCTGAGATATAAAAAAGACTATTCTTAGGGGCGGATTTTAGGGGGCTGTAACTCCGAAAAGGGGGGCCCTTGGCAAAAATAAAGAATGCGGGTCCACTAAATTTGTGAATTTTTGACCAAATTTTTTTGCATTAATTTTGGGACACCCAGTATATGCAATAAAATACTTACATAATAATTAATTACTACTCAAATAATAGTGACCTGGGCAAGGGGGAGGATGACACATGCGCGTATCGTACATCTGACGTAGATAATTTAACTAAAATATTACTCAGTATTACCATTGTATAAGTAAATATAGTAATATAATCCCCATATAAATTTTGTTAACCAGTAAAATGATACGAAAGATAGTGTGGACATCTATCGGCTGTCTCTTTATTCATATTTCTGAAATTTGTGCTAAAGAACTAACTGTAGGTCTAGGCGGTCTCTACTATACTGTTATTATACAAGGGGTATAGTAATTCGTTTGTAGATGGCTCTAGGTAAGACTGGAATAAAAAATTGCCACTATATAATGCATAAAAAACTGGTGCTGAATCGGTGTTCTGTGTACTGTATACATAGGTATTTAAAATAAATTAATAATGGCAGGAAATATATGTCAATATTATAATGTGGGAAATCTGAAGCAAAATTTCCCAATGTAATATTACATCGATTTCCATCGGAAAAATATGATGGTGAAGAACGAATTAAAAAATGGATAGAAAATTGTGGCGAGTAAATAAATATACATATACAGGGTGTCCTAATATCATTATACCATAGGTAGGAACACTTTGAAAGTTAAATATTTTATTTAAAAGTTTAATACAAAATTTTCAACTTCAAAGATTCTTCAAAATTTTTACAAATTTCATTATCAAAATTGAGCAGTTTAATAAAAAAATTTAAACTTAAATGATTTTTAAAATTAATCACAATTTCATAGAAGTTTGCATTTTAATTTATGAATTATTTTCACCGATAAGCATAGAGGAAAGGTAAAAATTAGAGTTTACACCTTGAATAACTTAGAATAAACCGGAGAACATTTTCGTGGTCCATGATCGGGGTCCTATTTCTTACGGCTCGGCATTGTGATTACTAATTATCAATAAAAAGCCAATGTGTCGGTGAAAATGATTTTCGTAGGTTTGTAAAAAGCTGCCAGAGTAACGTCGGTATGTCAAAAATATTATCAAGAATGTATATACTTATATCTAATAATTTTATACCTACTAATTTCAAGTTTTCGTCATTCCAAAAAAAAAAGTAGTACTAGAAATTGACGTAGGTAGGTCTTGGCATTGTCTAGTATCTAGTATATAAAGACTTGACTAATTTTATCGCTGTAAGTTTTCTTTTAATGTTCTTAAATGAATGCATGATGATGTCTCTATCTAAATTAGTTCTGGAAATATAAGAGGTATATGCGAAAAAATAAAAAAATGTAATTTTGACAAATTTATTTATATTTATATTTATTGAAATAAAAAATATTAGGTCTACCAAAAAATTTTGTAATTGACCATTCCAGATGGTTGGGGAATTAATGTATCATTCTATAAAAGGGTCACATGTGTCGTCGCCGGGGGGTATATTCGCTCCGTTTAAAATACGGATCTCGATGGGCATCATATTGTATGTATACACTATACACGGCGGCAGATCTACTACACCAGAAAAATTAGCGAAAATAAAAGAGAAACTCGAAAAAAGTCTTATCCGCGAGATTATTGTAAAATTGTCTAAAGGAACATAATACAAGACATCTCTCGTCTCGTGGGTCAAAAACTTTTATTAGCTAACTTTTTTATTTAAACAAATAAGTGAGGAAAACAGTTTTTTCACTTTGCAGGGAAAAGCATCAATTTTAGCGAAAATTGACTCCCATACAGCTTATAGGGAGTAAAATTATCTACAAAATGAGACTCGTTAAATTAAAATCGGTTAATAAACAAAAAAGTTATTGCAAAAAAACAAGAAAAGTGCCCATTTTTTAATTTGTTTATAACTATCGCATTTGTTGTTAAAATTTTATATAACCTATGACAAGTTGAAGGTTTTGGCATACTTTAAAAGTATGCCAAAAGTGGGCGCTATAGGTGCAATAGTTTTCGCACAATTCTATTTGTTTATAGCGGAGGCTCCAAAAGTTATGAACTTTAAGCCTCTGTACAGGCGTTAATTTTCAATCAAACTTGATTCTGAAAGCGTCATTGTAATCTTAAAGATGCAATTAAGCGACCTATTAAAAAATATCACCGTTTTTTTGACATTAACATTCTCAAATTGTGCATTAAACAACCTTGCGTTTTTCGCTTATAAACAATTTGAATACCATTGTTGCTATTTATGCTATCTCACAGAAAATAGATGCAATGGATAGCTGGCAAAAAAATACAGTTTTAAAATAAAAAAAGTCTACGACCAACATGAGCCAAGATACGAATTTTTTTTTAAATCGTAGCGCAATTGTTTATAAATATTAAAACTTGAATTTTTCGCAAAATAAAGTTTACGACGTAAACTACGATTTCCCATGAATTGCATTGAAAAATGTGGAAAATTAACGACTCACGAGCCCTTTAAAGAGAAGTTACTCGCTAAGTAAACTGTCCGGCGGCCGGCGGCGTAGTGGTGGGGGAAGCTCGTCCAACTCTTGAAAGTATTTCAAGACTAAATTGAACACAGATAGCTGTCAAAATTTAATGAACGGGTTACGTGTAAAAATTAAAATTAAAATTAAAAAAAAAATCTCTTACTTTTCATTTACAAAATATTATGCAATGTGTCTAAGCAAACATATGACATATGTATATATTCCTGTAATCAGAAAAAGTAGAGGAATTTAATTTTGTTTATATCTTTAAAACGCAACATTCAATTGTTTTTTATATCACTCGTTGATATCATATTCGTTCATAATTGTTTTTTATGTATTTATGAAGCGGCTGCAATTTATTTTGCAGCCGGCCCTGTTATTGCTATACTGAAATTAATGAATTTAAAATAAATATCTTGCTTAAATTACACACATATTGATTTAACTAATGTTATCTTATTTAAATAATTTCCCAAACCCTAGATAAAAACTCAAACCTCAAACCGCATTAACTGAAGCTTTTTGTCGTATTTGCCGGTAGCTGGTATTTTACTAATTTTCATGTCACGTGATATGAATTTATTCCGTTACCCTGTCATTTCATCTCAAGAAAAGTGTATTTCCAAATATCTGTGTAATGGATCATTTAACTATTGAACATAAGATGGCGCAGTATCGAAAGTGTAAAATTGAACGTGAACGATTAAATATCAAGTTTACATACATATGGCTCCTCCTTGTAACGAATTCGAGAACTAAAATTTGATCAACTATTCGGCCATAACAAATATAATACTATATTTACTTATACAATGGTATTACTCAAAACTTCTACAGTAAATTACACCTGCGGTTTCCCCCTCGTATATAACGCTAACATGATTATTTCTTGAGCGATTAAAGTTTTTTTTTCTAATTGTAATTACTTTCTTATAGTACCCGTGGCGTTTTTATTTTAGTTTCATGAAAACTCATAAAATTGAAAGGTTCTGTGGTTTAAATTATTGTGAAACGTGTTTTAAAATTTGCTAAAGAAAATAATTTAATTTCAATATCTGTTCTGTTTGCCTGTAAAACTGATAATGCTATTTCGCTTTAGTTTTTTGGATTATCTGCCTTCAAAATTAAAAAAAGTTTCAGAATTATTATAGAGTAGAATAATTTGTTTACACACTATTTCCTGATCTGACCAGAAGTTTCCTGTAGTAATACAAAGGAAATACTAATACCTACTTTATCACTTCTTAAAAATTGATTAATTTTTTTATCGTTAATAATAGTTGACAAGCAAAAGCAACACTAATCGTTTAAGGAGTATATCCGATTATATTTGCGGAAAATCCAGGAATATCTGCTGTTTCTTATATTTTATAATATGCGACTATCTTTTCAAGATTTTATAGTATAATTCGAGATATTTAAGGGATCATTTCTTTAATGGTGCTTCAAAAATTAATTTTCACATACAATGTATACGTAAGACGTTAATATTATTGTTAAAGCTGTGGTTAACGCTTAATGCCACGTGCAAATTGCTGTAAATTCGATTTCGCAACATGCCTCATAACTAACCGTAAATGATACCCTGTGGTTTGCTTATCTTTAAATCGAGAGACTAAACAGTTCTAAAAACGGGTACTGCGTACTTAAATCGATTACTTTTTAACGTTTCACCCTTTTTAAGGCTGGTTTACACAGAAATATTGACTATTTTACTCATTGGGTATTGACCAACCAAATGCCACGATTTGATTCAATTTTGACCGAAATCTGGACATAATTTATACACTAAAATACTTATTTTTACAATTAATTACTCAAGTTCTATTAAATAATTGTTTTAATCTCGGTTTTAATACTGAAATAATTTTACTTAGTATTACTCAAAGTTCCCCTCGTTTCAAAATAAAAATGTTATTACTTGTCTTTTTTTAACTGATTTGCTGTGCTAATTAAAATAAAAACAGAAGTGGGAGCTGAAATTCTTTAGTGCCGCATTTATGGGCAATTGAAATTTAGAAAACATAAAAAGAAAATTACAACGCCTGTTTAGAGAGAATCGATTTTAGCAGCAATGTTTTGCTACGTATGTTCAATTGGAACTTCATCTTATTGTAATGGAGATTTATTAGATAAGCTTTGAACTTCTGTTATGTCTCCAATTATTTGCGACATTTTCAACAATTCCAATGTGTCCCATGATTTTAATCCCTCTGCATAAACGAAACTAGAATAAATTCCCTCTAAACCTGTTGCCGTTTTGTTTTCATTGACGTCCCACCGAAAAGAACGCCCTCATAATATAAATACATACGTGGAAAGTTTGTCTTCTATCTGTTGAACTTAACCGCAGTATGTCGTCAATCACCTAGTTCTGTTACGCTGAACTGATTTCGTTTTAACCGATTTTGATTGCTGTTTATGCCCCAGTTCACATAGGTGTACTCAATAAAGTTTTCGATGGATAAAAATTTATTAAATCGCCGTTTTGTTGGTATCGCCAACGGTCGTTTTAATCGTAAATAGAATATTAATACCCAACCGGATGATTTACTTTGATCTCGCGCTTACTTTCAAGGCCGCGAGTAGCGATTTCGTTAGTCATAGTCGGCGGTGTTCAAAAGAAAGCTCAAGGAACGGGTTTCCAAGGCAGCGCTGATATTTTCGAAGAGCCTCTCTTTAAAACAGGGTCATCCCCCGGAGTGCCCAAATAGGGACATTTAAAGTATTAAGTTTAAGCATTAGTCGAAACGTTACAGCGTTTTAAATGGTAGATTTCATTTTTTAGCTTCGTGTTACGTTAACAGTAACATACAGGGCTTATACAAATCTGGAAAACCGGAAGTTAACAGGGAATTTCGTAGATCTGGAAATAACAGGGAAACATGATTTTTTTTCAAAATTTCATGTAATCTTTTCATTGTGCCTCTAGATGTAATATCACCGAAAGGCAAAGTTGCTACTCCTAACACAAATTTTATGGCGTTTATCTGTACCACATGTGTTGTAAGCCTGATTGTTGACTGTCATTAGGAATAGTTATTTATATTTATATTTTAATATTTCTGTTTTTCAAATTCTTATTGAACTAAATTTAGTTATCACTGCTTACTGCACAAGGATCTTGCAAACTATTGGATAACTGAAAGCGATAGTCCTGTTCACTTTGGTTTTGTTAGAATTTAAACGTCAGCTGAAACTTGTTCTTTGCAGTCCAATTGAAAAAAAAATCTATAACATTTCTTTAAATAACGTGTAATTTGTTTTATAATGTACTTTTTTTCAAGCGGGATGTTGTTAAGCACTGTATTTTGCACTACTTTGTCCATATAACTTGTCAGTTTTATTTAATAGTTTCTGAAATCTTTGTAATTTTGTTCACGCTTCATATAAGTTTAATTACTGCTTAAAAGTTGTCGATATAGAAGAAAATGGCGTTATTTTATATGCATAAATTAAAAATATTACTTAATAAATACTTATAGGAATTTTGACTAAATATTTTGATTAAATATACTACTGACTTTTCGATTATTTTCTAATAAACACTGTTAAAATCTTGTTTCAGTTAATACGGGTTTTCTTGAAAACCATAAAGTATTTAAAATTTAACAAGAGTAAAAAAAATTTTTAAATTAAATTCTGCTGTGAATTAATATTATTTTCAATTCGGTCAATGAAAAAAAAGTTCGGTACAATTTTAGGGGTGATTCATCCCCAATGAACATCTTGTGGTGCTTCAATTAATTTTAAATCGTAGTCAAAGAAGACCAGTAATAAACCTAAATCATGTACCAAATTTGGTTCTTCTGCGGTAAAGTGTTGCAGAGATATTTTTTTCGAAATTTGGGGCCCCACTTTGGGTGTTAATAACTCCTCAGGGGTGCAACTTTGTATATAGGTAAGTTTGTTTAAATTAACAATATTTTGGACCTCCCTACATGCACCTGCCCTGTATCGGTTCTTATACGGGACACCCTGTATCACTCGAAAACTCGCGAACTTTTCTTCTTTTCTCGATTAGTTAATTTAAATATCGCCAATTTTTCTTAAGATCGGCGTTTTAAAGACAAGAAATCACCCTTTTGCGACGAAGTGTAACGCTAAACTAAAGCAACTTCCTTTAATTTTTCGGATTGGAAGATTATGGAGAACATGTAAACATCAGTAAATGTACCTATTTTGTTTTGTCCAGCAAATTTGTAAAGATACTCAATAATTGTAACTAATGCATGTGTTAACAGTTTCCCAAAAGCATTCTGCAGGGTGTGATTATGTTTATAGTTTATAGTACGCGATTTTCTGTATGTTCAACAGGCATGTAAAATTCAGGAAAGGAAAGATGTCCTAAAAAAAAGAAGAAAAATTATAACTGGTACAGTGAAGAGATATTGTTTCAAACTTGCTTAGATTTTCTAACTAAAATGCTGGCCAAAAAATTGTGTAATACAAACGCCCCCCTTAAACCAAAAATCTCCGTGTATAGATTGCCATTATGTATTACAAACAAGCAAACATTATTAGAATTTTTTTTCTAAAATCGTAAATATAATGTTCCTTATTTGCTGGTGGTTATGGCGGCTACTACATAATTAAAAAAAATCATACTTAAATATTTACTCTAGAGATACACTGCTCAAAATAATTAGAGGAACACTTATTTAAATCTCAATAACTTTTTTATTTGTAATACTATATAAATCTAATAATGCATATCTTAAAGACTAACATTTTGTTCGAATAAATTTACGAAAATAAAACAAATTTACATAATCATTCTTGAGACAATAGTACCAATTCAAAAAAACTACAAGAAATAAAGTGAAACATACAATCAAAATTTCAATTTAGAAATATGCTGTGCCTTGGAATAGTAAACAATGTTGACAGTTCAGCATAAATTGTAAAAAATGAGGCATCTAAGTGAAGTTGAAGTCGTTCGTGTTGTTGCTAGTATAGAGTATGGCACCAGTATTCGACAGGTTGCAAGAGATTTTAACGTAAGCCCTTCTGTCATCCATCGCGTGTGGAATCGTTACTTAGAAACCGGAGGATATAAAAGACGCATTGGACAAGGTCCTAAGAGGAAAACAAACCGAATTCAGGACAGGTTTTTAGTCCTATCCTCCTTGCGTTCTCGTACATCCACAGCAAAAGACCTTCAAAGTAGGCTCAGAACCACTCATGGGTTGGAAATTTCCGATCAGACAGTTAGGAATAGACTGAGAGAAGCAAACTGTAGACCAAGAAGACCCGTGCGAAAACCTATTTTAACTCCGTATCATATAAGGTCTCGTTTACATTTTGCACGTGAGCATGTGGCATGGATATTGGATACCAGTACTCTTCACATATGAGTCACGATTTCGTTTAAGTCGTTGTGATGCTCGAGTACGTGTATACCGACGTCCACATGAACGCCATTCTTCAGCTACCATACAAGAAGCCGACAGATTTGGTGGTGGGTCAGTGATGGTTTGGGGCGGAATTAGTCTTGATGAAAGAACCGATCTTATCATAGTTCCAGGGACTCAAACCGCTGAACGGTACATTGATCTCATTCTAGAATATCATGTTATACCAGCCGCTTATGGTATAGGTCCAAATTTTCTGTTTATGCAAGATAACGCAAGGCCACATACTGCGATTATCACCATGAACTACCTTCAACATCACGGGATTCAATCTATGGATTGGCCTCCGCTAAGTCCTGATCTAAACCCCATCGAACATCTTTGGGATTTGTTAGATAGGCGTGTTCGGAGGCGCCCAGACCCACCTCAGACTATTCAACAGTTAACAAATGCCCTAATCGAAAAATGGGAGAATATACCACAAAAAGACATTCGTAGGTTCATCTGAAGCTTACCACGGAGGTGTCAAGCAGTAATTCGTGCTAATGGAAGACATACACGATATTAGTGAATCAAATCTCACCAGGACCTTTATGTTATACAGACAGGATCACAGACTCTTCTCTTTATTTCTTGTAGTTTTTTTTTAATTGGCGCTGTTGTCTCAAGAGTGATTATGTAAATTTGTTTTATTTTCGTAAATTTATTCGAACAAAATGTTAGTCTTTAAGATATGCATTATTAGATTTATATGTATAGTATTACAAATAAAAAAGTTATTGAGATTTAAATAAGTGTTCCTCTAATTATTTTGAGCAGTGTATTTACAAAAAAAAAAAATAGGAAAGAGCTTATATCTTTGCAGGCAAGAATTTTTTTTAAGCTACCTGGAAAACGCACCCATACAAAATGCAGAGTGTGAAAAAAACATTCTACCAACTCCTGGGCATCCCCACCTCCGATTGTTCTGTATTTCTCGTGGAAGGACTAATGAAAACGTTGATGTAACGGACCTATATAATTTTTCAAGTCTAGATTAGACCTAATGCGACAGAGGTTCCTCGTGAAGTCACATCTAGAGATAAATAAATACGTTGTCATAATTATCATAAGAATATAATATATATTGGCATCTTCGTGATTAATTTGATATTTATAATAACCTTGTAACTGATATAATTATTGATCCATGCACGATCAGCCGCGATCTTTACATTCCCAATGTGTTTTTATTTATTGGTATGCCCTTCATCTTCGGTATGCAAGCAATGTAAACAAGTTGTACAATCAAATATTTCGATTTGAAATATGCGTTAATTAATTAAACTTGTTATATTTTTAAGGAGGCTGGAAACGATATCATTACAATCCTATGGGAATATGCAAAAATGTACAGTATGCGTACGGGGTGTCCCGATGTATAATTCAGGTCATAAACATAAATAAGTAACAGTAAAAATAGATGGAGTTAAAATATTTTCAACAAATACTATAGACTAAAACCTGCATATTTATAAATTATAATTCTCTCAAAATTGCATAAAAAAATCTTTATCTACGATCTTGTCAAAAGTGACAGTTTTTTACTTGATTTCCAGTGTATAGTTTAGGCTTTCAGGCCTGTACAATAAAAGTTGTTATTTCACTTCACGCTTTTATTGCATGATTTTTGTTAAAAGGCATATCAGTAATAACATCGGTATTTTACTCATTCATTTTTTACAATGTGTACATCTACTTTACAATTTGATTTAATATCACAATTTTGTTTTGAATTTCTACTTCTACGTAAGATTTTACTGCCGTCGATGACTTGTAATCATCATGCCTTTCAAGTTTTAAAACATTTACATCTGCAAGGATTACATGTTGTGTTTCGTAACAACCACTCGTGGTTTTTTGAATCCCAAATGCGACAATTTTGTCAATTTACGAAGATACGAGATACGAGATAAAAATAGGCCTCATTTCTGAAGATGATTTTGTTCGAAAAATTAGCATCCACATGTTGTTCCATTGCGAATTTCTAATTGTAGCTTGCTTCATTATTTTTAAAATATTGCTCAACAATGAAAACGCGTTGTTCTTTCGTGTAGCGCTCCATTTTTAATAATCCTGAACAGTCAGCTGTCACGCTGTCTTTTTTATTTCGTTGGCAACATTTTACCGCAGAAATGGCGCAACATCAAATTTTGCGTGAATTTTGAGACACCCATTTTTGACAAAAAAATGTACACCACTGACTTTTTTGTAATTTTTATATATATTTTTTGGATTAAGCAACTAAAAATACAACTTTGTCTCTTGAATGTTTTTCGTACCTTGATTAATTTTTGGAGAAAAAAAAAATATAATCCACTTAGTTGCATATCCTTGGACCACACAAGAAACATTATTAAAAATATTCGTTAAGGTATCGCTCGGGACGCCACTGGACTTAACAAATCTAATCAAGTTAGGGTTAAATTAGCCCCTTAACACTACAAATAACTGCCAAATTACAACAAAATTGGGTAAAGGGTGTTTAAGGTATTTATGAAATATAATTTTTTTACAAAAGTTTAACACCCTGTATATTTAGTGATATTCTTAAATTATTTGACAGTAAAAAAATGTTTTTGTTTCTTAAAAATTCCAAGTTCATCAAATAGATGATATCTACTTTTAATTTCAAGAGCAAATTTTTGTTTACTCAAATTCTCATTTTTCAATATAATCTTCGTGCTTGTCTAACATAATGTTTATTGAATTCACAAGCACAAGGTATGCTATAAATGTAATTTTTATAATTTTTGGAATCTTTATTTGGCATGTTGATTACATGTTTGATTCATGATGATTAATTTTTTAAATTGTTTCAGAGGTAGCAAAATACACAATAGAAGAAAAAAAAAACGAAAACTGTGCCAAATAAATGACTTCAGACAATATCTACTATTAAATCAAAACATTGGTTTTTCGTTATAAGTTTCTTTTATCTTTTATAAGCAAGCAAACAACTTGTGCGACCTAATAATAGTTTTTAATAGTGCTTACAGTAATTTCAAAAGTAAATATTTATTTTGGCAGTCTATTTATTAAGTGGATATTTACTAAATTCGGTATGACCATAGTACCTATTTAAAATAAGGGCATTGAAAGAATAAGAATAGTTGTTATTTTATAATAGTAATAAAAATTTTGTTTTTCGATATTTATTAGGTATCTCACAAGTATTTTTTATATTTATTTTTTTTTGGATTACGGAGTTTTTAATTTTGTAAACAGTATAAATTTAATTTGGCCCCTTTTGAAGGATACAGAACGTGTTGTTAAATTTCGAATAAAAAAATTTATACAATTTTTTAAAATTTAGCATCTAAAAAGTCATAGCCGTCTTCGAATTTGCATTTTTATGGAAATTATACTCTCCAAATCTGAGAAAAGACGCCCATTGGCACACCCTGTACAACTATATAATATTATTAAATATCTTACACGATCAATGATAATATTACTTGGCAATGATAAATTTGACTCAAATGTCTTTTTGTGTTATTCTAGCTTCTGGTAACGACTATCATTATTATTTTTTTCAATTACAGAGTTAAAAATAGCCATAATTAACTATGGAAACTTGGATCTGACATTTCCTCCAAATTACCATTCAGATTGCTTAACTACATCTATTCGAGGCTATAAATGGAAATGTCAGTAACCTCCCGACCTTTTAAAAACGAATTAGAAAGAAAAATTAGCCGCCCACCCGGTTCCTCCATCATGCGATTTGACCGGATCCGACAATCGATACTTCCATTTCTAGTTGTTATTTCGCTATTTACTCAAATTAAACATTTTCGTTATTATTACTTGCCTTGACCACGAGGCCCATTATAATTCATAATATAACTTAATGAACACTACGTTACATTTGGTCGGGTCTACACTGATGCGAACACATGGACTACGTCCCAGACTCTCTATTATACAGGGTGTTATTTAAGTAAGCGGCCAAGCTTCAAGGGGTGATTCTTTGAATTATTTTAAGACGAAAAGTTATATAAACATAGGTCGTTTCATGCTTCGTTTTCAAGATACAGGGCGTCAAACTTTTTTAAAAATCGTTTTTTCGTAAAAATCTTAGTAATCCTTTAGCCGATTTTGTTGAAATTAGGCAGTGTTATTTATGGTAGTAAGGGGCTAATTTAGCCCTAACTAGATTAAAATTATTAAGTCCAATGGCGTCCTTAACCAATATTTTTGACAAAGAAAATGTGCGCCACTGACTTTTTTAAAACTTTTATAATTTTTTTTCGCATTAAGCAACTAAAAATACTTTCTTGTCTCTTGATTTTTTTGTATCTTGCTTCCTTTTTGGAGAAAAAAAAATAAAAATCACTTTATTGCTTGTCCCTGGGACAACATACCTAATAAAAAATTAAAACTACCAAACTGTCAAAAACTGAGGTGTACCGTTAATAATTTTAATCTAGTTAGGACACTAAGCTTTTCATGAACAAGATACTGTAAAAATGTGGTGAGAAGAGTGAGAAATTTACAGCATGCACAGTAGTATAGTCCTTCCGAAGTCAATTGAACATGTAAAAAAACGCCTGGTAATAAAATTTAATGACTCATAGGCGTCCCAAAAAAAAGTTTTATGCTAAAGGTAAAAAATTACAATAATTTGTATATAACAATTTGGCCAACAACATATTTTAATTATTTATGTCCTCAAACAATTTTAATATGTTGATGGTAAATTTCGTTTTGTTCCCTTTCAAAAGTCCTCCAAAATGCCATGATGTATTAATATTATTTTTCCGTTTCGCAATTGTAATATCAATGATTAATAGGAGGTGTCTATAATAAATTAAAATTACCTGAATCACACCAAATTCCGCATTGCTGCACTGCACTGCTGGGCAATTTACCAACCACTTGTCAACAGCTGAGATTTATTGCCCAGTAGCCCAATGCAGCTGTGTTTGTATTTTGTTTGCCTGCGCTCGCATGCTTCAAATGGGCGTATACATTTCTAGCACCCCCACGTTTAGTTCGACCAGACATGTCGACATGGTATGGCTAAATAAATATGGGAACAAGTTTTTCAAATATTTCAATACCGAGTTGCTGCGTCAGCGGCCGAATCTGTACATACATGTACAGTACATGCGGTACATACTGTCAACCTCTTGGTTCTTCGATTGATATCGGAAAGACTTATACCTACAGGGTGGGAAAGTCCCCATGGTTCATCGGCCGTTACGTGAGAGCGATAAAGAAAGTCATAGAAATCCGTGCGATAGAGAAAGATGGCTATAATGAAGCTGTCTAATAGTCACCGCCCATTTCGCCCTTCCACAAATAAGATCCACTTCTTATTTTTGGAAGAGCGAAATGGGCGGTGACTATTAGACGCCTTCATTATAGCCATCTTTCTCTATCACACGAATTTGTATGACTTTCTTTATCACTCTCACGTAACGGCCGATGAACCATGGGGACTTTCCGACCCTGTATATGTCTTATCTTTCTTAAATCCATGAAAATAATATAAATCCAAACAAATTGTGAGGTTATGATTAATCTGTTTTATTTTCTGAAAATGGTGGGAAGTTAAAAGTGTGAATTCTTCGTTTGAATCACCAATCGCGCTCCTGGCCGAAAATTTAAAGTTATTTTTCAATATTCTAACATTGTTAATTTTTTTTAGATGATAATAATTTAAACAAAAATATCCTTAACGTATTTGTGTGCGCTCTGTTCAAAACTGATTTATTTTTTGGTATTCATTGGAAAGTTATATTTCCAGGTGTGCACGATAGACGACTTGGAGGATGGGAAGGAGTACGTGGTGAGCGGGAAAGGGGAGCTTTTCAAGAAGATCGAATACACCAAGACCGATACCCTGAAGTCCAAGAGGCTGTCCAACACGAAATTCACTGTCCACACCGTGAGCTCGCCCAAGGTGATACCCCCAGACTGTGTTCGGCCTCGAATAGTAACTATTATTAGGCATGGGATTAAGCCCAGGAAGGTAAGGAGGCCGCTGTCGTCGTTTGTCCATTGTCATTTCACAAATTCAAGAAATGAGTCGGTTTAATAACTTTTCAAAGATTATTCTAGTCACCAATGTAAATATCCTTTTTATGATTTATAAGGATAAAGTAATTTTAGATAACGTTTTTCAACATTATCTTGCCCTTATCTTTTGTTGGGTGGTTTATCGTATTTCCTGGGCAGAGAAATGAAAGATAGTTCAAAAGCTCATCTTAACATTTTGATCTGTTTAACCCATTTGATCCTACCGTCCTTTATAAGGGCCGCTGAATGTAGAGCGCG
This sequence comes from Anoplophora glabripennis, assembly GCF_000390285.2. NCBI lineage: Eukaryota > Metazoa > Arthropoda > Insecta > Coleoptera > Cerambycidae > Anoplophora > Anoplophora glabripennis. The sequence continues at coordinate 620,866 of NW_019416367.1, read as the reverse complement.
ATAAAATCAAGATCAGCGTTGAAATTCTAGATGTCGCTATTGGTATAGTTTCAATGATTATTAGTGCAACCGCAAACAGGATAAAAGTGATTTGTTTACGTTCTTGCGGCACGTGTCGAATATTTTTGGTACTCTTGCAAAGTGCGAATCGACAATGGATAATTGGAGGTATGTAAATATTGTTTTTTCAATAAGTAATAGTGTTTTTGTAACTTACATCACGAAGCTAAATGTACAAATAGTTATTGAGTATAAAATACTAGTCCGTTTTTATTTATTTTCATGGGCACGTGGTCATAAAAAAGAGGTGTTCTTTTAAAAGGACAGTAGGAAAATCCACTACTGTTCGGTGTAAATGCTAATAAGTATATATTCTTGTTTCTAGTTATTGGAAAAAGCCGTTAACCCTAGCCGAATTAGGCGAAGAATTAGAAAACATCGGTGAATCGGAGATTCCAAATGATATTATAATTTTTCCTCCGGAGAACGCCAATGATCCCGTTACTGATGAGGATTCAGGTGATGAAGATCAGGTTGTAATGGAAAATCTACCTGGATCTCAATTGAGGGTAGAGGTAGAAATCAAAATCCCTGAGGAAAAAGTAGGGACGTCTGTAATATCCGAAGATTCGGATTCTGAGGACGATAGGCCCTTGTCACACTTCGTTTTGCGCAAGCCTAAAATAATGAAAAAGTTCTCGTACAAGACTCAAGATTTGCAGCCCGATTTTCCACCTTGGATTCCAGTTCAGACAGTACGAAACCAGCAATCTCCAGCCACCATTTTCAAGATGTTTTTTGACGATGACGTCATTGATTTGATTCTTCATTATAGCAATAATTACGCACACCAAAAAAATCTACATGATGATATATCAAAGAACGAAATGTATTGTTATATTGGTATATTGCTTCTCAGTGGATATTGCATTGTTTCTCGAAGAAATATGTACTGGCAAAATTTAGAGGATACTAACAATAAAATGGTGTGTGCTGCCATGTCTCGTGACCGATTTCATTATATAATGCAAAATATTCACTGTAACGATAATGGTCGATTAGACAAAGATGATAGGTACTCAAAAATGAGACCACTTTTTGACATTTTGAATAAAAAGTTCTTCGAACATGCGCCTGCAGAGGAAAACCACAGTGTGGATGAAGCCATGGTGCCATACTTTGGTCGCCATGGCTGCAAGCAGTTCATTCGTGGAAAACCCATTCGTTGGGGCTACAAGCTATGGGTGGGAGCTACAAGACTTGGTTACATCAATTATTTTGACCCTTACCAAGGCTCATCCTCAAAGTTACCGGAGCAGTATAAACATATGGGATTAGGTTCCGCCGTGATCCTGAAATATGCTGATGTTTTACAGAAGATGCCATATCACTCATTTCATCTATTTTTTGATAATTATTTCACCTCTCTGTCCCTTCTAAAAGAACTTACACTGCGAAAAATCAAAGGTACTGGAACAATTAGAGAGAATCGGATCCCACAGTGTCCTCTAAAATCATCACATGAACTAAAGAAGGTCGAAAGAGGTGCCTTTGATTATTCCTTAGCTGACGATAACATGGTGATCTGTAAATGGAACGACAATAGCGTCGTAACTTTGGCTTCAAATGCGTCATCAGTATTCCCACTAAATAGGGTCAAAAGATTTTCACAATCTCAGAAAAAACATATTCAAGTCGACCAACCGTTTTTGATAAAATTATATAACGAAAATATGGGCGGCGTAGATAGAAGTGACCAGAATATTAGTCAGTATAGAACAACGATACGTGGAAAAAAATGGTATTTTCCATTACTAACCCACTGCATCGATATGGCAGTCCAAAATTCTTGGCAATTACAAAAGTGCAATGGGGGGAAGATGGATCAGCTCGCTTTTAGACGATCAATTGCCATTGAGTTACTGGAAACTTATAAAAGGACTACAAAGAGGGGACCATCGAAGGCACCAAAAACACAGCACGAATATTCTCGTTTTGATGGACTCAATCATCTCATACTCTATCAAGATCAGCAACGGAGATGTGCGTCCTGTTATAAGAAAGTAAATTTTATCTGCAATAAGTGTAATGTAGCCCTTCACCCTAAGGATTGTTTTTTCATGTACCATACCATGTAGAATTTGACTAATAAAATGTTTAAAAAATATTGCTTGCTCAGTATCCTATGATCCTACCGTCCTTTTAAAAGGACACCTCGTTGTGACCAATTAAAAGCTTCCATATTTTTTTTACAATTTTTTCTAGCTCCAATAATCTATTTTTAACAAACTTTACATAAAAACAGTAATTTTTGAGGAAAAAAACAGTTTCAGGATTAAATGGGTTAAGAGATATAGGGCGTTTTTTTATTGATTTATATACGTAATAATTTTTTTATATTTAAAATTTCAAATTTTAAAGTTTTTTCTGTTTAAGAATGTAGAAGGCATTGGAAATTTTATTACTGCTGATTCTAGTATGAAAATCTTAGGTCCTGTCCAAGATTGTGAGAATAATTTGTATGCATACTCTATTATTTATCAATTATAATAATATTAAGCACGGTCAGTAATTGACTAATTTTTGCAAGGTTTCCAAATCCTAGATTTTTTAACTGAAACGGAAACTTCACGAATTAAAAACTGTAGCTTTATATAAAAAAATATTCTGCATTATAAATCTATAGAAATAGGGAAAGACAAAGCAAGAGTAAGATTCTAGAGTTATGTTAGGTTTATTACTACTACCTTAAGGAAAGTTAAAAAAAAAGTGATGTTCCAAAAATGGTTCGTTTTTGAAATAAAAAGAAAGATATTGTGTTTTTTTGGAAACACCATTATACATACAATTTTCAAAACAACACAGTCACACACACAAAAAAGTTGTACTTTTCATGCGACATGTTATCCGCCTCCTGATCACACGAATCCGGTGTCAGAATTGAGCTATCACATCACAGGAATTTCATAACCTCAAAAAACAGGTAAAAAATAACAAACATTCACGAAAAAGTGCTAGGAAAAGTACAACAAATTTTGTTTTCTATATTCAAATGTTCATTTATATGATTAAGACTCCGCAGAACGTGAATCCGCGGTTAGAATTGATGGTTGGAACATAATTAAGGTCAGATATCACGAATTTTCAATAAATAACAGATTCACGCCAAATTTGGTTTACGGGGGTTTTCGGGGTCGCTGATCATGGATCCGAGGTCAATTCTGCAAAATTCAAGATGGCGGAGTCGAGATGGCCGACCAAAATTTCAAAAAATAACAGATTCGCGCCAAATTTGGTATACGGGGGTTTTCGAGGTCACTGATCACAAATCCAAGATCAGATTTACAAAATTTGTTTTTACAAATTTAATCAATTATTAAGAACGCTACAACATGATTGGGTACTCAGGTTATAAAGTAAACAAAAATTTTACAAAATGAATTTCGCAATTCTGATCTCGAATTCGTAATCAGCGACTTCGAAAACCCACGCATATCAAATTTGACGGGAATGTGTTATATTTTTAAATTTTGGTCGGCCATCTTTGATCCGCCATCTTAAATTTTGCAAAACCTTGGATCCGTATACCAAATTTGGCACGAATGTTATTTTTTGAAAATTTGTTCGGCCATCTTTGATCCGCCATCTTAAATTTTGCAAAATTGACCTCGGATCCGTGATCAGCGACCCCGAAAACCCCCGTATACCAAATTTGGCGCGAATCTGTTATTTTTTGAAAATTCGTGATATCTGACCTTAATTGACCTGTTTTTTTGAGGTTAGAAAAAAAAACATCAATTTTGACCGCGGATTCACGTTCGGCGGGTTTTAACCATATAAATGAACATTTGAATATAGAAAAAAAGTGTTGTATTTTTCCTAGTACTTTTTCGTGAATTTTTGCTATTTTTGACCTGTTTTTTGAGGTTAGGAAATTCCTGTGATGTGATAGCTCAATTCTGTCACCGGATTCGTGATCAGGAGGCAAAAATACTATGGATAACATGAAAAGTACAAACCACTTTTTTTTTTTGTGGCTGTGTAATCAGTGGCTTGAATTTCTGGGGTTTTTAGTGAAAGTAACTCCTGGTATATCTACTTACCATTGGTACACATTTATCTATGAATTCAATGGATTTCTACTTTTATTTTAAATCATCATAACGTTTTCAGATGTATTTTAGAAAATTTTGTTTTTATTATTTCAATATCCTGCATTTTGAAAATTTATTGGTTTGTGGTTCCATTTTTATAATATACTAGCGGCCCGTTCCGGCTTCGCACGGATGGACATTTATTTTAAACATTTTGGGATATAAAAAAATATAGCCTATGTTACTCAGGGATAATGTAGCATTCTAATGGTGAAAGAATTATCGAAATCCGTCCAGTAGTTTTTGAGTTTATTTGTAACAAACATACATACATACAAAAATACAAATCTTTCCTCTTTATAATATTAGTATAGATTTAATTTTTAATCTCTTTCATTTAAAATTACTCAAAGAATTGCCCCTTAAAGTCTGTCAACCTACTTAATTAATTGACACCCCGTATATCAAAATTTTGAATTGGAATTGTGTATCCTAAAAAAACAGGAATGTGTTATGAAAAATCTTCTTTGTTAATCAGTTGTTTCTTGATAAAAATCCTCATGCTGAATTTTATTATTCAGTTATTTGTGCAGTTATTACTTCAATTTTTTTAAAATGTGCATCAATTATATAAATACTGTCCAGAGTTTAAATAGTTTTGAGAATTAATTTCACATTTTATAAAATTGTGATTGTAGTTACTTGAATTAAAGGCATTTTTGTCTTCTTTTCTTTCCATTGTTTATATTTAATTTCCTTTTGTCTGGTCATTACAAATTTGTATTCGTATTCAGTCCCTTCATCGTGGTGTCATCAATCTTCTATTCATGTAATGCAATGTAATGAGTAATTAACATTAACAGTTTTAATTTGCATGCATAACGTAGTTTTAAGGAGAAAATTTGTCATAGATTAAGCATGTTGTTTGTCCCTATATTAAAATTAAGTATAGCAGGTCCTGGGGTGTAATAACAATCTTCATTAGAAGAAGAAAACAAGTAGGAAAAATTTATTATTTTAAATTTAGAGTAGTGTCGAGGGAAGTTTAAAGGATTTATATAATTTTCAGTCTAAGATATTTAATTTTTCATAATATTTTGTTAGCTACCTAGTTGTTAAGTGTTAAGCAAACTAAAATATCACCCAATTTCTTGGAAAGAAATTTAAGAGAATCACTTCCTGGTGACTCCGTTACGAACTATAATAACCGTAATCATATAATTACAGAACGTATTGTTACGCAATATTTACAATGAACACAAATGACTAGGAAACAAATGGTTATAATTCATTATATAATCTCCAAATTACAACTCTCGAACCTGTTACATTGTTTCTTCAAAACATGTTAGTATTCAGTCTCCAATCGTCAAAGAAGGATCTCACTGGATCTCTCTCGGTTTCAGATCCTACGACTACTACTCAACAAAAGGAACTCGTCCAGCATGGACCAAGTACTAAGCGCATTCTCCGAAGTAGCTCAATTAGCCGTGAGGAAAGTTTTTTCGTTATCCGGACAACCCGTCGTAGATCTACCTCAACTGTTTGCCACCGAGGACGTCTTTTTCGTGTACGGCAATGAGCGGCCCTCGCAGGACGACTTCGAATTGGAATTCGAGGAGAGTAAGGCCATACAGCAGTACAAGAAGACGCCCGGTCTTCGAAATGGGTAAGTAATATTTCGTTCGCTAACTTTCGTTACGAGAAATATTTTTCTAGTGCCGGACCCAAGCCGAAAATGCCTAAGAAGGAGTTGAACAGGACTTACGAATCTGAGGAAAGTTTGCTGAAGAAACTCAGTGAGGATAATAATATCATTCTGCCGTACCCATTGAAAAATAAATATGTCGTAGGAAGGACGATAGGAGACGGTGAGTGTTAAAAATGAGCGTATTTAACAGATGAACGAAAATATTGCTTTTTAGGAAATTTTGCTGTGGTTAGATTGTGTAAGGAGTCGTCAACAAATAAAGAATACGCCCTGAAAATTATTGACAAGTCAAAGTGTAAAGGAAAAGTAAGTGTATTTTGAATATTCATTGACGTAAAGCAAGTTGAATAAACAGTTCTTGAAAAATTGAAAAAATTTTAACATTGGTTATCTTGAATGAAAAATTAATAGACAGAGTGTTATTTCACACACAAGCCATTCTTGTTCTATCAAATTAATTTGATTCGTGTTAGAAGTTAGTAACTGATATTCATAAGCTAAACACAGTGCTTTAAAAAATCACTTTTTATAAAAAATTTTAAATGCTTTAAAAATATATTTGATATCTATCAGATTGGTAGGTAAATAGAAACGGCAAATATCAATACTGAAAAAAATTTTTTATGTTCGTCGCCTTATCCACGTTAACAAAAAAATATGACAAATTTAAAATAACGTCTTGCAAAGTCATACAAAAACAATCAGTTTTTACAAAATTATTTTTCATTGTAATTTCGCTCTAACACCCATAATTTTATGTAATCGATAAAAAAAGTAACAACCGAATTCGGAAGATAAGAGGAGTTTAAAAAACAAATTATAACTCGACCACTTATTTGATTAAAAAATATACAGGGTGTTTACTAAGTTCTTGTACAAACTTTAAAGGGTGAATCTTTGACGAATTTTAAGATAAAAAGTTTGTTGTGTGAACATGGATCTGCAATGGCTTGGTTCTTGAAATACAGGGCGTCCAAAACATTTTTTTTTTTGGTATTTTGATTATATTTTTGTTCAATAACATGGCAATTTCATGAAATTCGGGAAACTGGGAGTATTGTGATGAGAAACTCAAATATTTACTTAGTTTTTTGTTTAATGTTAGAGGGCGCCACATACAGGGTTGTCTGTGGATTTAAATAACCATAACTTTTTTGTGTCGCACTGCATGTCATTTTTGACTAAACATACCTATTCTCCATTCAATTTTACGTACAAAAAGTACTCTTAGTATTTGTCGCTGAAAACGGGTTGTAAACGGATTGTAAAAAAACGGGTTGAAAGTTAAATCATTAAAATTTTTTGAAAAACAAGTGAGAAAATGTGTCTTTTCTTGACTATATAGCAATGTGACAAACTTTGGTCATTTATATGACTAAGACTTTACTACTTCTACAAGAAAGTTAATAACACAAATTTTTTTGGACGTTCTGTATCTCAAGAACGAAGCCGTTGTGAAGCCATGTTTGTATGAACTTTTTATCCTAAAATTAGTCAAAGATTTACCCTTTAAAGTTTGTACAAGTACTTAATAAACACCCTGTATCTTTCAGATCAGAATTCTGGAGAGCTCAGGACTATTTTAAAAAATTGAATCCCACTTAAAGTTACACTATCGACTAGTTATTTTCCAAAACTACAAGTGTATGGACATTTTAATTATAATTTTGCCAAGTCATGTGTCAAGAAAATTATGTAGAATAAGAATTCAATTTTCTAGTTTTATAATCCAGGTAAATCAAACTCTAAAGTACTGTCATGGATTTTAGTTTAAAATATAAGAACTGGTTTTAAAAGTGTATTAAAATCCAATTATGCGATGATCTTCACCTAAACATTAACTTCATATTAATGAAACGATTGAGAAATTAATTTCTACAACCGGTCCATCAAGATCACCAGATCTGAATCTTATGGATGTTACAGGACGACAATATCAATTATTTTTCCTTGTTTTAGGAAGACATGATAGAGAACGAGGTAAAGATTCTCCGGAAAGTGAACCATCCGAATATAATGGCGCTAATAGCCGAGCAAGACACGAAATGTATGCTTTATTTGGTCTGCGAATACGTAGCAGGTATCTATGAGCTCTATAACGATTTCCTATTCCCTAAATCTATTTCTGAGAAGAAGTAACTATTGTCCTTATCTGATTTTTAGATAACTTTTGTTTGTTTCAGGCGGAGATCTGTTTGATGCAATAACGGTGGCCCAGAAGTTCCCCGAAGACCAAGCCGCCCTGATGATCAATCACTTAGTGTCGGCGTTAGCCTACCTACACAATCTCAATATTGTTCATCGCGACGTTAAACCCGAAAATCTCTTAGTACGTTGCAAAGTTGTTGAATTAGAGTATTCTTCATTGATTTTTTTATCGTAATTAATTTTCAGGTCGAGGTGGATGGTAACAGAGTTGTGTACTTGAAGTTAGGAGACTTCGGCTTGGCTTGCGAAGTGACGAGACCCTTGTTCACTGTCTGCGGTACTCCGACTTATGTGGCGCCTGAAATACTAGCGGAATCGGGATATGGGCTAAAGGTAAGTTTCTTTAATATTTAGGAGAGAGCAGATTAAGGAATTTTATTGATTAAAATGTAATTCTTCCCTCTAAGCACTGTTAATATTCTGAAACAAACTTACAATTTTTTCGTTTCCGTTCTTAAGAACAAGGGACAAATTGAGCAACATTAACAATATTGTAAAAAAAAGTTTTAGGAACAAAACTGAAAGAAAAATTCTAGGAATGTTCTCAGTAACAAAAAAATTGGGACCTAGAATAAAAACGGGAACGAAATGCACAGGGAACGTTTTCGGAAATAACTTTTTGTGTCCATTCTCAAGAACGAGGGACAAATTGACCAATATTAACAATATTGTAAAAAATGTTTTAAGAACAAAACTGAAAGGAAAATTCTAGGAATGTTGTCAGTAACAAAAAAATTGGAACCTAGAATAAAAACAGGAACGAAATGCACAGGGAATGTTTCCGGGAATAACCTATTCTTATGACAAATTTTAACAGTACAGGTAACATGAGCTTTTCAATTCCTTGCAAATACCGCTTTCGTTTATTATTGCCATAATTTACGTATTTCGTTCCTGATTTTGTTCTTATCAAGATTGCTTTTTATTCTGAATTTATTTTCTCACACAGAATATTCTCCATTTACTTATTCTTGCCATGGATTCTAAATGCACCACCATTTATAATTACCATAGCCTCTGCAGTTTGTTTGTACCAGGAACATCTCGTATTTTTTACCTGTTTTCGTTCATTACAGGGTCTTATTTTGGTATGATTCTTAGTGACATTGTTTTATCATTTGGTGTAGTTTGAGAAGTAAGAACAATAAAAGGGAACGAAATACATGGGATATTCTCGGTAAAACTTATTCTTGCGAAAGATAACAGTAACTTTCCCATTCCCTTTTAAATATTGCCTTTGTATAATTACCATGGACTTTATTCTTGAATTATAGGGAGTAGAAGGAATGAGAGAAAGGGGGCGTGTCTCTACTAAAACTCATTAATCGGTATTCTTGAATGGTGTTCTATTGAGTAATGATAGAAGAATTGTTCCCTATTTCTTCTATAGTTTTTTTCTCGGGAACAGGCAGGGATCATTAATCCTAACCCTATATTTTTTGACATGTTTCACAAATTACGAATTCCACAATTTGTCTGTCTAGTTACTGTTTTGTGATGATATCCTTCGGGAACTTTCGTATAATTGATGTTTACTTGAAGGATTGTACAGTACTCGAATAAAATAATTATAGAATAAAATAGATTTACTTAAAATAGTATTAAAATATTTGTAAGTTAGCCCTCATTGTCTCTCTAGTGTAGCTGGGTGTAAACCTCCCAGTGTACATTTGTTTTTTACCCTCAATATAATCTATTAGAAGTTCTTTTTGTTTAGAACTTATTGGATTTAGCTTCGGTTTTTTATTGATTTCCATTTCATTTCTTTTTAAGACCTGACACTGACAATCAAATAACAATAATAAGTAGCACTTATTTCATGACTAGCTCATCACTAGTTTTCATTCTACCGCCTATTTACTGCTTTCTGATTGGTCGGTACATTTGACAACATTGTTCCTCGTTCTTCACTTTCTTGGCTCGATCTCTTTGTGTCAAGAATACAGTATGAATTTTGTGATAGAACAGTAGTAGAGCGAAATGAGGGAACGTTCCCCAGGGAACAATCTATTCTCTCACTGTCAAGAATCGAGCTCCATAGATTGCACATTTCGTTCCTTCTGCACTTATTTTCGTTTATTGCAAGACCGTTCTGTGTCTTATTTCAGAAAAGTTCTTGGTGAGAATTTTCCTTCTTTTAGTTCAGTTTGTGAACTGAACGAAAACTGGAATGAAACACGCATTGTGCATTAACTTCTTGCAATGGATTTGAAAAATTCGTTCTATTCTGTACATACTCAGTCTTCCGAGTTCTTAGCGAGATTATATCATCTTTTGACGCAATTTGTGAACTCAGAATGAAATACACAGGATATTCTCTGCAATAATGTATAGATGTATAGAAACAAATTTTTTTCGTTCTTTGTTAAATACTGCCTTTATTTATAATTACCATTTCGTTCCTTGTTTTGTACTTATTTTCATTCATTGGGAGACCACTCCTGTATCTTGTTTCAGAACAGTTCTTGGTGAGAATATTTCTCATTTTAACCAGTGTTTCAATCTGTGAAGTGAACAAAAACGAGAATGGAACACACTGGGGACATTCTCTTAGAAATATCTTATTGCGATGGATTTTAAAAAATTCGCCTTTGTTTTTAATATCTTTTAATTTTATTCTTACTCAGAACATTTCTTATTCTGTATTTATTTTCCTTGATTATAGAACCATCCTTGCATCTTGCTTCAGAACGGTTGTTTGTGAGATTGTTTCATCTTTTGGTTCAGTTTGTTAACTTAGAACGAAATATGCAAATGATATTCACAGTATTTTTTTCTCTCATTGATTATTAAATACCACTTCATTTATAATTGCCATAGATTATACGTTGCTTTTTTTCTTATTCTGTAGTTAATTTCACTTACTGCAGGACCGTTCTCTGTCATGTTTCAGATGAATTTTTAGTGAGAATGTTTCTTATTTTAGTTCAACTTGTGAAGTGAACAAAAACGGGAACAGAATACAAAGAGAACATTTTTCGTTAACTTATTTTTGTAACAAATGAATTAAAAACATATCACGTTCATTGATATAATCACCATAACTTGTGCATCTCGTTCCAGATTGGGTTCACATCAGGAACACTTCATATTCTGTACTAATTTTCGTTCATTACAGAATGGTTTTTAGTGATATTGTTTTATATTTTGGTGCTGTTTGTGAAGTAAGAACGAAATACCCAGGGGATATTCTTGGTACTAACTTATTTTTGCGATAGATAGCACCAACCCTATTGCTTATACTGCCCATAGTTGGCATAGATGGTGCATTTCGTTCCTGATTCTGTTCACACCAGGAATGCTTTTTATTCTGTAATTTTTGTTCATTACTGAACTATTCCTTTATTTTGTTTGCAGAATAGTTTTTTGTAAGAATGTTTCTTGTTTTATAGGCTACTGATTATATCCAAAAAACAGGGTTAAAAGGAACTATGACGTTCAAGCAATTTTATTGCATGAATCGTTCAAAGGGTCATTTTAGATGAAAAAACCGCGGAGTACTATTAAATTAGAGGGTGGAAATTGGATAGGGGTGAAAACATACCCCTTTCAGTGTTTTAATTGTAGTTCGAAAATGAAGAAAAATTTCGCTATATTTCATAGGAAAAATTATTTAGAGAATTGAATAAAATTTTCTTCAAAATAAGAGGTTGTACCAATTTTTCGATTTTCGTCGCGTTTACCTTCATCCATTTTAATTCTCATTTTTTGCAAAAAAGGAAGGAAATAAGACGTTCAAGGATGTTCCACGTTGACTAGTTCGAAGAGTAATTAAAAATGAAAAAACCGCGGGGTGCTATTAAATTAGAGGGTTGAAATTGAAGATAGGGGTGGAAATGCATTTTTTGCAGTCTTTTAAATATGGCACGAAAACGAAGAAAATATAGTTCAGAGGAAAAATTATAAAAAAAATAGATTTAAAAAAATTAAAAGAAAAAATTTATGCAAAAATCGCTAATAAACAATTTAAAAAAAAGCAAAAAGTAAGATTTTTTATTTTTTTTACTTTTTCGACTAATTTTTCTTTTAGTAGAAGTAGTCAAAGAAAATACAAAAAAACTATATGCTTCAAAATGATGCGAAAAGTAGAAAAAATAAAAAAATATATTTTTTGCTTTTTTTAAATTGTTAATGATTTTTTGCATAAAATTTTTCTTTTCAATTTTTTAAATAAGCCATTTCGATGGGAAAATCAATTCTCTACAAAATTTTTCCTATGAATTATACTGAAATTTTGTGCTATTTCTATGAGTACTGGATATAATCAATTTCTTAGTATGAATATGCCCTTGTACAAATTTAAAATATAGTAATTTGGGAAAGTTTGAAACAAGATTATGACTAACCGAATATGAATTTGAAACATACAGAGTGTCCCAGAATATGTGGGCAATCTGTCGGATTTATACAGGGAACGTTCAAATAACATGACAAGTTCGTATAAAAATTTTCCCTAGAGGGTCCCCTTATGGAGATACAGGTCCTAAAGGACACCCCTGGAAATTGATTTTTTTAAATAACTTTTAAAATACTTTGTGTAATTTAATTATTTTTAGGAAAAAAACAAATGTAAATTAAAGGGACATTATTTTAGATAGGTACAGAAATAACTGAAATAATAATAATGAAATTCTCATTGGTTCATTGCTCTTTACAGAAGTAATAAAAATCATATTAAACAAAAATAGTTTTTTCTCAAAAACAGTTCATTTTATCGACATCAACCAAGAATGTCTTTTTTAGTTTAAGGTTCAAGCGATCTAAGAATAGTATTTTTATGCCTTTATCATACCCCACGGTTTTTTCATTTTTAATGACCCTTCGAACAAGTCGTGATGAAAATCCTTGAATGTCTTATTTCCTTCCTTTTTTGCAAAAAATGAGAATTAAAACGTATAAGAATAAACATGACGAAAATCGAAAAATTGGCTAATTGTAAGTTTAAGCGCCATTTATCAGTCAATTTTCATCCAAAAATACTATACAACCTCTTATTTTGAAGAAAATTTTATCTACTTTTTTTTTCAATAAAGCAATACCTATCTGTACCTATCTCGTACTCAAAAAAAAAAAACTAGAGGTAAAAAAGTAAAAAATAAAAAAATCGAATTATTTGCTTTTTTTTCAAATTGTTTATTAACGATTTTTTCATCAAATTTTCCTTTTAAATTTTTTAAAAACAAGAAAATTCATTTTCGACTGTTATCAATTCATTTTTAACAATTTTTGCAACGAGTTGTGAAAGTGTTTTATGCATGCAATATGAATTGGCTCATATGAAATCAAAAACTTATTTTGTGTGTTGTGAACTAGATTTTTTCTACAGAGGCCTTGTAACCTTTTTTGTTGCCATTCTTGTACCCATTACCTGTGAAATTTACGTAGTCTATTATTCATCGTTTCCATTTATGACGGACAGAAACGATTATAGGTAAACGAATTGGAGAAGTAGTTCCTATGTAACGGGAATGGGAACGGCAATAGAAAAAGTTTATAAATCAACCTTTATAGTTATATAAATAATAATATGCTGATTCATTTATGCATGTCTGGTTAAAAAAATTTCATTTTTGTTTGAATGATACCTTTCTCAAGTATTCGAATCCTTATAGATAGACGTGTGGGCCGCTGGGGTCATTCTCTATATCCTTCTCTGCGGCTATCCGCCCTTCGTCAGCCAGGACAACGACCAAGAGAAACTGTTTGACTGCATTCTGTCCGGCCAGTACGACTTCCCCGACGAGTACTGGCATGAAGTCTCTGCCTCCGCCAAGGAACTGATCCAGCACATGCTCCAGCTGGCGCCCGAGCTACGGTTCTCCGCCGAGGACGTCCTGGACCACCCCTGGCTACAGCTTGCTAACTGTTAAAATAAGCGCCTTTATTTTTTTAATTGGAATTATGTACAAATCCACTTAGCTGCAATAGTTCGAGCGATGAGGGGCAGAAGTAGGCAAGTAGAAACGATATAATATCGAGTTGACTCGGACCGAGAAATACGAGATTTATATATTGTACATAAAGCACGCATAAACGACTTCCATTTTTTGATACGTAGATAGTCGTTATTTTTTGGCGTAGTAAGAGCGACGGGAATGAAATTTCACCATGCTCTCGACAAATATTCACGGTTTGGGAAATTTGGTTTGCTCGTGGAATTAAAATTAAAAATTTTGAATCATTTTTTTATAGGCTTGCTATTGTTTTTTCGAGATCGGTTCCTACTTCTCATTATTCTTCCGCTTCATTTCTAATTATTCCTCTTAATATCTTCTCGTGCTCCTCATTATACTCCTTCCATTTCTATTCTTAGTTATTCTTCTTTGCATTTGTCTCATATTCGTTTTCAAATCCTAACTATTCCTCTTCATTTTTTTGTGCTTATTATTTGTCTTCAATTTCCAATTATTTCTCTTTAAATTTTTCTCATATTTCTTTCTCTTCAATTCATAATTATTTCTCCTCGAGAATGCAATAAATAAGTAAGGAGAATAATGCAAAGAGGTATAATTAGGTGTTGAGGAAAGAGAAGCACAATGAGAAGAACGTAAAGAGTAATTAGGAATTAAAGAAGAGAAATAATGAGAGGCACGAGAAGAATCCAAAGAGGAATGGTTAGGAACTGAAGAAGACAAATAAGGAGAAACATGAGAAGAAGAATGTAAAGAAGAATAATTGAAAATTGAAGATGTGTTTTCTCCAATCCTCAATTATTTCTTTTTACATTCTCCTCATTATACTTTAATTTCTAATTATTTATTTTTACGTTCTTCTCATACTTCTCATTATTTGTCTTCTTCAATTCTTAACAAATTCATTTACACTCTTCTCAGTTCTTATTTCTCCTTTTTAATTCCTAATTCCTTGTTATAATTCTTCCCGTCATACTACTTTCTCTTCAATTATTTTTCTCATGCTTCTCATTATTATATTATACTTTTTTTTCAATTCCTGAATGTTCTTCTCAAGCTGCTTATTCATCTTCCATCCTAACAATTCTTTGCATTCTTGTCACTATTCCTTTCCCTCTTGAATTCTTGATTATTCTTCTACACGTTTTTCTCGTTCTTCTCATTATTATTCATGCGCTTCTCTTTATCTCTCTAGTTCTTTGATGTAAATTATTCCGGATATCAAGGGTTTTGGGCCCTGAATGATGTTCAATAGCAAGTTTATAATCGTACTACCCAGGAAACCTGAATGATTTGTTGCGATGTTACGAAAAAACTTTGACAATACTTGAGGTTTGCATTCTGCCTAAAAAAAATTTGTGATGTATGGATTTTAAAATAGTTTATAGCGTTTTTTATTAATTAACAGGAATTGTCCGATGATGCAATGCCGACATGTTTCTCACACAAGCGTGTGATTTTATTCGGTTCTGGCATTAACCAGTTAGGGGCGTAGCCGGGAAGGCCGATTTGTAATTTATTCACAATTTATGTGCTCATTTACTAATCACTACGTGAAATGTCCCGAAAGCATTTTTAAAAGCATATCATTACACCTAGGCTTTTTAACCAAAGCTTTACTTTGAATTTTGTGATCTTTATACGACGTATACACGAAAATTATATTATACCAAAGTGCATTTTTTATATCACGGTATTATTATTGTTAATACGAAATTGGAGTACCCCCCAAATAAAACGGACTGAAAATGTTTATTTTATTGAATTTGCTGTTGCCATTGAGGAATTATTTATTTAGAAATAAAGGGAACGGTTTTCTGTCTCGTACACTTATCACTGTTTTTAATAAATTAAATATTTTCAAATTTAAAATCTGAGACTTATTTCGACGTATAAGTATTATTTATTATAGTTATTTAATTTTATGTAAGCCTAGCGTACACCTATCTAGATCTATATTTTACTTTTTTATACAATCAGTTATAGATTTCTCGCTGTAAAATGCAGTAGATATTAATGTAAATAAATTATTTAAGTAGTAAAGGGTTTGTTATTTCGTTCCGTCCCACTTTCACCTGAAACCAAGCGAAATTTAAACGAAATGGAAAATCGTAAGCAGAACAGTTGTTTGAAATAATGTTTACTACTAACCAGGCCTGTGAATTAATTTTGAAGGACTACGATACATTGTGTAACTAACAGCTCCGAAGCTGACGAATTATGAGCGGGAAGTTTTATTTTTCCTGTTAAATTCAAAGAAAAGTTTTGCTGAAAGTCATCGAATGCTGTTGGAAACTTACAGTGAACATACTCCATCAATAAAAACGTGTGAGTATTGGTTTCGACGTTTTAAAAGTGTTGATTTCGATACAGTTGACAATGAACACTGGACAACTGAAAAAGTTCGAAGATGACGAACTGGAAGCATTACTTGACAAAGATTCGTGTCAAATGCAAGATGAACTTGTTGAATTGTTGAATGAACAACAGATTCCAAACGTTTCAAAAGCAAGGAAATTGGGTGCCATACGAATTAAAGTCGAGAGATGTTGAACGTTGACTTTTCATATGTGAGCAATTGCTTCAACGGCAAAAAAAGAAAATTTTTTGCATCGAATAGTCACTGGCGATGAAAAATGTACACAACTTTACACAATAAAGCCTTGAATTTTTTTTTTAAATTTCAAAAAAGTGATATATATTATCTTTTAAGTAAATGAAGATATTTAATCTTATTGAAACAATGAATGATAGTCAGCATGAGAAAAAATTAATTTTAGCTGAAACCTGTATCGTAGATAGGAGTTATGTTGGTTGCATTTTATTTTAAAATTATGGTACATCACTTGAATAAAAAAAATTTGTTATTGAAATGAAAATTTTATTTTGAATGAATTAAAGTGATAACTTTGCACCACTTTTATCGTTTTGGGACAAAGAAGTATTTTTGTGGTCTTTTAATAATATTCCCTTATTAGTCCAAATTACACTTGGAGAAAAAAAAAATGTTACCTGAACTTTTATAAGTGGAAATGGTAAAAGGGCTTATAATAAACCTAAAAAATATAAAAGCGTGAGGGGAGGGTTGATTTGGGGGGTTGAAAAGTGAAAAATTGTATCATTGGAATTTCTGGCGAAAGTTGACGTCAAATAAAAAAGTATACAACACAAAAGTTGTAGATCATGCAAAAATCTACAACTTTTGTAGAGGTCACTTTTTACGATAACCTCAAAATTTCCGAGAAAAATGTGGAAAACGGTTTTTTCTGATTTTTCGTTATTTATTTCTCATTTCTGCAAAAATAATTTAATTTTAACGAAACTTGGTGAAAGACCTTTCTGTGTCTTAAATAACCACAAATATTTTTAGAATAAAAAGATTGAAACATTGAAAGATAGCATGAAAAAAAATTCGTTATTGAAATGCAAATTTTATTTTGTATTAATTGAAGTGATAACTTTGCACAAATTTTATCGTTTTGGGACAACGGAGCATTTTTGTGGTCTAAATTTAATAATATTCCTTTATATAAATAAATATTTACTTTTGAGGTACAGACTGTTGACGTTTAAAAAAAGCATAATTGGAGTACCTAGATGGAATATTTCAGTGAATAAAAGGATATACTAGAAGACGTTTCAAAAAGTGTATTGATTCACATGGATGCCGTGTAGAACACAGTTTGTACAATTATTTAAGTAGATGAGAAAGTGATAAAAATGAGATTATGTACACTTTTTCTGATTTTGAATAATTCCCCAACTTTCCCCATCAATTTTAAGGAGTAGAAGTAACCATCCCTGCAAATAATTTCTAAGGTACCTTTTCTTCTATCAGCAATTTAATCATTTGAAAATCTGTTATCGATAGCTTTTTTTACAAATTTGATCTCATGTATTTTCTTGAATGTAATAGTTTTTGTGCAAAAAAATATAAAATAGGCCATAGTGCACACAGAATTTTGCTTCGTGGGAAAACTTTTACTACAATAAAAATCCATTTAAATTAATGAAAATAAAAAAGAAATTTTAATTATAAATGGAAAGTTATAAAATAACATGTTGCAAGTGACCACCTCCTACCATTACATTTGATTAAAAATTCCTGGAGAATTTTGAATTACCTACCATACTTGCATCAATAATGTGGTTTGAATATACTTGTATTTGCACAGATACACTGAAGTTTTTATGTAATCCCATATACAAGAAACATATAGTTTTCTGTATAGATTTAAATCCGGTATTTTAGGAGGTCAAATCTGAGGTCTACCACAGCCTATCCAACGATATGAATAGGTTTCATTTAAATATTGTCGTGCTTTTATACCAAAATGGGTTCCATCATACATAAACCAAAGCTGAGTTCTGACACCTAGTATGTCTTCAATCTTCAAGAGGTACTGAAAGTGAGATATCTTCGTTCAATCTAGCTAGCAGATATTGTGGGTTAACTAAGTGGTCTCCAAGAATTTCTATTAATTACTGATTGTCTTGAGAAATTGGCTTCTTCTTCATCTTATCCAAAATGTATGTGAAAGGGATATAAAAGATGATCTTTGGAAATGGCCTATACTGTCATGTGAATGGTTGCAAAGCAATTTTATTTGGCACTGGTGAACGATTCTTCATCAATCAAGTTCAACACAACTTTTTCCTAAGCCATTATTCTATTTTCGTGGTGGCAACTACAGTAATAAATTCTTCTCATGAAAGTTCCAGATTCAGGTAGTAATTTATGGAGGAGTGCAAACAGGTATGGTGATACATTGAGGATACATTTCAGCTTAAAATCGAGATGCTTCTTCAAAGTTACTTACTGTCGTAGAATGTAAAACGAGCGAACTTAGCAAAAACTTTGAAAAAAATCGCGGATGTTTTCAAAATCCCACTCGAAGCTCCGCAGATGACGCGATCAGTCCCTTTTCGTGCCAGAGACCTTCATGGCAATGTAAAAAGATGCGCAGACGAGCGCTGCACACTCTTAACACCATTAGAAGACTTGGAAAAATAGCGGATGTTTTTAAAAATCCGCTTAAAACTACGCAAATGATGCTATCGACGTAAAATCGTCCTAAATACGTCCACATCGATGTCGACAGGCCCGTGAACGAACGCTGTACGCGTTAGACGAACCTGAAAAATCACCGATGTTTCCAAATTTCGACCGTCGAGCCGCCAGGATGAGAGGAAACATGCTAAAAGTTCCTGTTCCATTGGATGATGACACCGACCTGTGCCGAAGCATCCCCGAAGATCGCCCACGAGAAATGAGGAAAACAAAAATTTCGTTCCACTTTCGAAATTTTCACGAAATAGATTAACTTTAAATTTCGCCGCCCACAAGATTTTCGGGTCAATATTAACTTCCATTAAGTTTCGGATACCAAACTATAAGTAAACGACCAGAACCACCAGAAGTGCAAACGTCGCCCTCCGGAATAGGGTGTCCCTAGACCGGACTTTACAACAGTTTCATACAACGAGCTTCTTAAAAGCTTTTGTACAGGCACTCTATGGAGTCTGTCTACGGAGTGCTTAAACATTAGTGAATAAGGACAGTGATTTTCAGACACTAGGGTATCAGACCCGAAAACGTGCTATACAGGGTGATTCTAAAAACCCGAACCAAAACATTTTTTCCATGTGTCCCAAGTTGGAAAAAACCAGTGTTAGGGCTCCGAAGGCCTCATAGGTCGCATCAACTCACAACAAATTAGATCGTGGACTCTCCACCTGAGTATCTTGAACTCACGATGGCGCAGGATCGGAAATCTTATTTTCCGTCGTTGACGACCAAAAGGCCTTACGTCAAGACGGAGCAAAATGAGATGCCGGGGAACCCTCTCACCACCGAGCAGGCGTCTGACGCTGTAGCACCGAGGGTCTACGACCTACTGACGATGCTCAGAGGAGAGCCGACAGGTTTCTTCAATCGGAAGCTGGCGGGAACGAGGCGAATCCGCGCCTGGCGCCCACCGTGGGGCCGCACTAGAGAACCGGCGACCAACCTACTTAAATTCGCGACAAGGCGAGCAACCTGCGGCTTATTACTCAATAAAGCAGAGATCTACGATATTACCATTGGCATATTGAGTAAATTAACCAAATTTTTACACAAAACATTCAAAGTGATGGCAACAATATTAACTACTGTTGTCTGATGTTACTTATTTGCGGTACAGTTTACGGACTTTTTTTGTCAAAAGATGCGTCAAAATCTTTGAAGAAGAAAATTAAAAGTAAAATCATGTTAGTAAAATCATTTTTATTAAACTTAACTTGATTATAACACTAGTAAGAAAAATTGTGAATATAATAAAAATAATAAAATAACGAATTAGTCTCAAAAATGTGTCGTTTTCTTTCCATATATTCGCCGTGCCGCCACATATTCCCCCGCCACTCTCGCCGGTAAGACTAACGCTGTTTTCTTCCCCAGAATCCCATGGGGGTCCGGCAGTCATCTTCCAGCCGCTGCGGGTCCTCTTGGACGTAAAAATAAAATTACCCCGCCACCGAAAAAGCTGGAACGTCGTTATCAGCGCAGGCCTTTCCGCCAAACCCCCTGTACGTGTGTGGGTGGCTCGCACAACTCGCCGCGCCGTTCCCAAACAGTATCGTGTCACCTCTTACCTGGTGAACGCGTGTTCGAGAATTCCAAAGCCGGGGATATCCGGGGGGTAGCCCGGAAGGGGTTGAGTGTGTAATAGTATGTACAGTGAATGTATGCCATATATTGCTTAACGTTCTCCGAATGCCCACTAACTTTTATCTTAATCTAATTAAAGTATTTGCAAAATTTATTAGGCAGTTTTCTTAGAAAAATAGATCTTTGCAAGCTGTTATTGTTTGCATTAGTCGCTTAGTTATTTGTATTTGCACTGTCAGTTCCACAAATCTTGTCTTGCCTTATTTTTTCTCTATGTAGGTGTCCCATTTATACTAAAAATAGGGAAAATACTTGAGGGAGTTCATATATACAGTTGCGATTACATTGAAGAGGGTTTTTCTTATTTTTTTTAAATGTGATAAAGATGTCAAAATTTGTACCCGGATAAATATTAACTATCAACTGTGGCTTCAGAAAAATGTGCAAATCGTTCTATACCCAGTAGCAGTGGAATGGATGGGGCAGATCCTAACAGCTTTGCAAACCCCAAAGGATAATATAAAAAAATAGGTATACAAAAAGGTAAAGCTCTTTCCTCACAGAAATAAATTTTAAAATATTAACATGAAAGAAAAGAAAAGTGGCTAAAACTCTTTATACCCTGGATTGTAATAAAGGTTCGATTTTTTCTAATTAACCAAATTTTTAAATTTTTCTTGGCAGAATTTTTTGGATATTTTAGAACTTTGGTAGAGTCCCTTCGATTGCCGTGTCGGGTGCCCGCGATAGCGGGTTAGCGGCCCTGGTCAGTGTATGAGATTCATTATAATCTGAAAACACAAATTTTAACCGTCATAAGATATCATAACAACTTTATTCATTTTTGGCATGGTCATGATGTCGCATAATCAGTAAAGTTTAAATTGATGGCCGACATGCATTTAGCATATAGAGAATGTAAATGTAGTTCTTTAGCATCAAGACAATATGCTGAAAAGTTTCCTGATCGACATGTTCGCTATCTCTGTACCTTTGCTGTAATTGATCGAAGGTTTCGAGAAAAGGTACATTTTTAACTCGCACTAAAGAACACGCTAGTCCACGGCCTGTAAGGACTGTAGATGTTAACGAAGCCATTTTAAATACTGTTGAAGAAAATCTACTTACAAGTGTAAGAAGAATTTCTTGTCAGTTTAATGTTTCAAACTCTACAGTCCACAGAACATTAAGAGAACAACAATTACGTCCCTATTACCTACCTAAGAGTTCACTTTTATCTTAGGATAACATTGCTAGATTATATTTTTGTAACGTAGCTGGTTATGGAATAAACAAAACGAAAATAATGACTTCTGCAACGCATGTTTTACGAAAAATTGATTGGATACGCCGGTATGTGAAGGAGTTCGGCCACCGGTTTTTTGCAGAATTTTTTACTTTTTTTTTTGTATTTAAAATAGTCGTAGGTATCAGTTCAGTTCTCGCACTCGTGGTATGTTCTTAGCCATTTCGCTATATAGGTACATCTTAAAATTAATAACTAAAATATCATGAATAGGTAAATATATTGTACCGATATTGTCAAAATCTGTCGTTTACAATGTTTGACGAGTACCTACCTATCTGGAAAAATTATTTTTCCAATATGTTTTCTGCTGTTTTTTTTTTGTAAAATCTATAGAACTTTTTATTGGTCACTTCTTACAAAATTTAAAAGAAATGTCTTTCGTAGACTAAGAAAATCTAAAAAAAAATTTTGTAGCTACCTACTTATACCTACCACAAAATGATATTATTTGACGAGATCTAGGTACCTATAGATGATTAAAGTTCTCATCATGAAATTGATTTACTCTCTACATTTGTAATTTTCCTTTCTGTATTTTTTTATACGGTCTTTAAAAAAAGTGGTTACGTAACCTTAACTGACAAAATTGTTATTTTTTAGAATTTGAGAGCACTATAAGAACGATGCTAAATTGATCACCGTATTTGCTGAATATGATATTTTAAAATTATTTGTGAAACTTTGACAAATATGTAAATTTAAAACATTGTGTCTTCATAAACTTAAACTCATCTCATGAGAATGAGTACATTTTTTATATTTTTATGTACTTAACTGTAAGTTAATACAACAAATTGATTGATATATTGTAACAAATTAAAATTTGTGTTGACAAAATATAATGAATCCATACTTGTTCCGTAATTGTTCTTATTTTAAATTTAAATTCCTAAATATTATTAATTATAAAGTCTTGTTGCCCGTACAAACTCGCTTAAATTTGATTTATTTTGTCTTAAAAATATTTGCTTTTTTGCTCGTTCTTTTTGTGTGACCCGGACAAAGTCCTGATTTTTTGGTCTTAATAAATATACTCACTACAATCACGGTGCTTTCCATTAAATAAACAATTAATTATTTCATTATATAACAACCTGGCTAGATACCTTCTGGTTGAAGGTCAAAAAAAAAAAGAAGAAGAAGAATACTCGCTAAAACTTCGCTGTAGTGCGTGCGCCTGTAATGAACTATAAAAACCGCTTAAATAATTTGTGAACTAACAATTTTCATTGTGATAATTCTTTTCTAATATCTAATACTCTATCTGTGAAGAAGCCGCGTAAGCTCTTTAAACTACGAAAACCTGGTAAGTTTGTGTCACACTCGATTTATTATAGGTAGGTATGTTTCTTTTTTCAAGACTTTTAAACCTTTCAGAATATGAATCCCAATAATTGGATAATTCTCATCAATACATTAACATTTTTAAATTTATTTTTGCCTTTTTCTGTGAGCAAATAAAAATGTATCCTATCATTCTTTAACTAGTCGTTATCTTACCTAGTGATATGGTAGGTGAAAGAGATCTCCATCCCGGCGAACCGCTGGCGTTCGATCCCCGGTTTTTTGTAGAATTTTTTACTTTTTTTTATATAAAATATTAGTATCAGTTTAGTTTTCGCGATATTTTCGGTATATGTATACATCTTAAAATGAATAATTTTGCCATTAATTCTTTAAGTGAACCACGAATAGCAATTTGTCGAACATATTCCATTTTACCCAATTGTATCAGAATGTGCGGTGAGTTTTTTTCTTTTCTTTTAAACATACAGTTTACTTGAAAAGGACTGTTTGGACCTCACCAACTAGTATACGTTTTCTTGTCTCTTCAGGGATTTGTAATGCCGTTTTAACTTTAACATATTTTCCTTCAGGCTTGTTCGCGTAAATTTGAGCTTTATCTTTAGATTTAAAGATGATCAAGAAAAACCTTCACCAAAGTAACAATTTTAACATCTTGGAAACGTTATATGAATTACCCCCATTATTTATCCATGAGGAATTCATTCCCCAGCGTTTGAAATATAAACGGGACAACGTGTATAGAAGAAATTTAAGATATACTTTATGCACCTGTTACTACAATCTTTAGAAATTGAGGAGTTCGAATAAAAACTAAAATATCATTTAGAAAAATGGTCGCTATTTTACTCCATTTTGCAAAGGTTATCCTGCACCTGCACAATGCGAGTAATATACACAAAATTTAAATCAGTAAATTAATATATTTTTCCTTTTGATGATTATCATTGTTGATGTTTTTCTCTTACTTTTGAATTCAAACATTAATTTAGTGTGCATTCTGCATATCATTATTTAGACCCGGCATCAGTCCGAAAATTGCCCATGGCTGCATAATTTTATCCGCAGATTAATTTTTTTGCAATTAAATGCATAACTAGAGATAAACATTACGTGAAAAGTATGCCAACATTCTCCTGTGTTCACCAAACGTGATTAAGTGCCATGTACGGTACTGGCTTAATTTCTTCTTGGAAATGTTTATTCGAAACGTAAATGAAGTAACCAGACTCCTGTGACGACTGAGATTTATAAATTGTTTTCAGGATAGTAATTTTCGTGCACCTGCAATTATATCGGTATGACCGTAGTTTGTCGGGTTCATATCGAGGTGATTTTTATACTGCGAAGGGAGGAATGGTACACTAATGTGGTAAGTATTTATGTAATTTTAATAATTTTGTTGCGTAGGTACCTTTCTCTTTGATATCCAAACTCTTGCTTATCGGATAAAATAGTTCGTGAAGAAATATACATATACAGAGCGTCTCGCATAAGCACTGACACGAGCAGGTTCATGTAGGAGTGTTCAAAATATTGTAATTTTACCAAACTTACGCATATACAAAGTTGCACTTAGGCGAAGATGTAGGTTTTCAAATTAATGTCCTAAATACCGAAAAAATTAGCTGTATTTGACTCTAAAAAAATGATTTAAACGAGAACGGTTTAATGAAAAAACAAAGCCATTACGCTAACAATGTAATTTAAATGTACACAATGAAATTATGAGGCTGTAACTTAGATAAACTGTTCCAAATAATTATCATTTTCTCTAAAGCCCCGTACAGACTTGGATACAATCGGTGGAAACATTGTCGGCCGACTGTATCTTTTCTTCACCAACAGTCGGCCGATTACATTGGTCGATCAATAAACACAAATGTATCTCGTCCACATTTAAAGTTGCAATTTTGGTGAAAATGGCATCAAATGATGATTTAATTATAGCAGCCAGCCAGTGTTGTTTCGTCCATTTTCTTGTTACGATCCTTGTATTCTTTACAAGAGACATTCCATTCCAGAGCAGGCAGGTCTTAAATTTGCTATTAAATTCAACGTGTTTTCAGTTGTCCACATTTTGCAACGTTTTTTGTTGATTTTAAAGTAAACACTGATTTACAACCTAACTTCAAATTTAAATAAAATATCTCGTTTGACAGTTGAAACGACGTATCTAATTCTAAAACCCGTACAGACCTACCGATGTTTTCCATTTAAAACGGAAAACAAGCAACTCGTTCACGGTTCCTTTGATAAAATGCTGCCCGATGTTGTCAAGTTGCTGCAAAATCGGCCGATTCAAGAGCTACAAGAAAAATACAGTCGGCCGACAATGTTTCCACCAATTGTATCCAAGTCTGTACGGGGCTTAAGGCAAATGAAAATTCACTCCAATAACTCTTGATTATAAAGTTAATTTATTGATAGTGCGATTTCATGTCATCACGTGTTTCGACTGGTGTAGAATAGACAAATTCCTTTAGCGTTCCCCAAAACGAGCTTATTCTATTTTTTTTTGCTGGAAAGCTATTGCATTTACACTAAAAGAGGTCAACTTTGTTTAAATTAAATCAAGCCATTCAAGAAACATATGATTTTTAAATCACTAGAAAAAAAGTTTTCTGTAGGTAACTGCCTCTATATGCACTGAAAAAATTTCTTCCCTTGACGGGTCAAATATCCGCAGGAAGGGGGCGGAGAATTTTTTTACATGAAATATGAAAGACTCTTCGTAAATTTTCAACCAAGAGTCACTACCTTAAGGTTTTCACACATATTTATTTACACACTGTATAAAGGCCAATTATGATGAATTAGAGAAATTCATTTAAGAAATGGTAGGTGTGATTAAACACTACAAAGAGACGTTTTAATGTGTAAAAAATTGGATATCTTTATTCATTAACATTCCATTAATTTAAATAAAACTTGCAAAGTATTTGCTCCAAAAAGTCGCATTGAAAAAGCAATAAACTTGAACCGAAAGTTTATTTTTTTAGGGAATATTATAAACGTTTTTAAAGACATTCTCGCCTTTCTTGTGAAAACAAACAGTAGGTACCGAAGTGTTGCAAATATGTGGACAGACATCTCCGTGATTAATTATTTCAAGAACCAGCTAGGTAAATATTACACGTTATTACAGTCTGTGCAAAGAAAACGAGAGATTTTCCTTTAGTTCTTATTCATAATATCGGGATCTCGATGACTACAAGCGAGACGAAAGGGAGAAAGAAACTAAATATTTACTTTGCCGTCATAGTTTCATCCATAATTAAACGAAAAACAGTGCACCTACACTGGAAACAGACACACTGATGGTAAGCTAGGTAGCACAAGCTTGCCTAGCAGTGGCGTTTTTATTTGTCGGGTATTTTACAAATGTGGAAAAAATATTTAAAAAAATTAAAGAGACGTGGTGTTCAAAACCATTCCCTGGATTTTCCGTCGTTCACGTTTTATCACAGACTTTAAATATAGATTTTAGGATATTTTAAATTTTTCCTCCTTAGATTCCGTGTTAATGGCGCTCGTGTGAATGTGACGAACTTGCCAACACGCATCAAATATTTTATTTAAAGATTTTAAAGCTTTTAAGAAAGCGAAATTGTACAAAGGCAATGTATTCCAAGACCCAAGTGCATTTCGAATTTCATTCAACTTTCGAATTTGACCTATGAACCCGTTTGCAGAACTGCTACGCACGGAAAATACAGCCAAAAATTAGTTGTCCAACCATTAAGCGCCCAATCCATTTAAGAATTTCTATGGCGTTAAAGTCAAGCTTAAAAAGTAGTGCCAAAAGGATATAAAGACAAAAAATAGTCAAAGAAATAGTGAAAAACCTAGCCACAGTACAGAAAATGTTCATAAATCCTAAGTGAAAACATTTCAGTACAAAATGGCTTAGTTGAAAGTATTTCTACCAAACCAATACCATCTTTGAGTGTATCCAATGTTAAAGGCAAATAAATCTGGTAAATAAGGATGCTGCCATTTGCAAGCGAGCAGGAGGAGTCTCAGCACCGTCTACCAAATATGAGGATTTCAATAAAAAGAGCACTCTTCCCCAAAATAAAGGTCTGGGGAAACTAAAACCGCGACAGTAAGAAAGAAATCGTGAAATCTATTGTAGCCACCTATTATTTGTCTCCCCCGTACCGGCGCCGCTGTCAATTTCTCACAGGCACATGTAGGGCTGTCAGAGACTTCCGCCTTTCCGGACCAGGTGTTGCGATCGGGATCGATATAACCCTATAAAACTACCCGCGCGTAATGAAAACACCGTGAGTCGCAGGAACACCCACTACAATTTTCTCTGCGCTGAGCTAAAATCAGTTAATATGCGTGCGTTTCTACTTTATCTGATTGTACCCGATCGCCCCCATCGCGCCCCTCCGGAATAAATGGGCTTTTAATTAGGATGGTTAAGTTTGTCACTCATGCGTGCACGTCACGCGTATATTTTCAGTAAAAATTGTAATTAATGGGAGTATTGATTGTATAGAGTGAAAGGCGTATTTAATGACGCTAATGCTATTATAACGTATCTATTGTTTTTCATTGGTCTTGTTGACAATAGTTAGTTTTTCAATAATGTAAAGTATGTCTTCAGTTTTGAATACATAATTGCCATCTCCAATAAATATTAAGTTAAGGATCTAATTCATATAAATTGAAATAGTTATTTGAAAAAAACATACCCAAAAAAGTGCAACATTTTCAGTCATTTTTTGATCCTTAAAATTAATAAAATCGTCAACATTTTTTAACAGCATGATAATATAACTCTTTACGAAGAAAATAAACCGAAAATCGTTACTGTAGGGCTATCCTCTGAGAAGATCTAGCCAATTTTCGAGAGCGCCTTTTTTTCTAAAAATCGATATATCTCGAAAAATAATTAATATTTTTTAATTTTTCAAAAATGTACTTTTTTGGCTTACCGCGGGCTATGCTTGCAGTAAATAGCAAATATGGGCACGTAAATGTAAACGAGTTATAGAAGAAGAGAAAAGAGAAGATTTTTAACGGTTTTTTCGATATATATCGAAAAGTAACAAAGCAATCAATACTTTCAAAAAATCAGTCGATAGATCTTTTTAAAACCTACAACTTTCTCACTTAAAATTTTTCAATCCGTGCTATATTTTTTTAGTTATTTTAGAAAAACCGTTTTTTTCAACTTTGCGATTTTTTTTAACCATGTTCGCCATATTGGATCGAGTTTAAAGAACAAGAAACTCAATTTAAAATTTAATTTTCTATACGGTCATATTTTTTTTGTCCAGGTAATAATTTCTGCAAATTTAACATTAATCCGTGACATAATGCTTGGACTATACCTTTAGTTTTCCTTTCCTGCAATTACATTGTTCCTGCAATTGTTCGAGGACTAATATTTCCCTGTCACGTTCGTTTTGCTTGCTTATAAATTCTCGGCCAATTGTCGTTGCGGACTTTGGAGGGATCTAATAGATAACCACCAAGAGTTCCGGTTTAATTCCATCTGAAATCTAGGGAGGAATCGAAAAGCGAAGTAAGATAGATCGTGGAGAAAATGGGATTCGATTTAGTGTTATCTAAAGAAAATACATGCTTGAAAAGAAATGATTGTCCTGTGCATAGCTGCTGTTCTAAAATTTAATAGGGAGGCTTTTAACCTTAGCTGCAGGAGGCTAGTGAAAATTAAAGCGGTTATATTTTGATAATAATGCATACCATTCTTAGGGAATTATTTCTAGGCGATGAGAAATGAGAAATCGATCTTGAAATCTCACAAAGGATTGGATATACAGGCTGTTACAAATTCGCTTCTCACTGCAGGGATCTCGGAAACGGCAATAGATACGAAGTAGCTTGAATGGACACAAAGTTGCATAATCAGGGGACCGACATAATGCCTTTAAAAAATCATGGCTAACACGTTTAGTTTTCGAAATATTCGAAAAAAAACCGAAATTTTGGAAATTGGTTTTTGTTTCATTTCAGCCTTGTTTGAGGTGATATTGAAAAAAGAAGAACTTTTTCTCATGGCCACTTTTTGCCCTCTATCGAATGGCATAATCAATATTTATATGTAACGTTTTGACTCACTAGGACCATCATCAACTTCATTTTTTTAAATACGACCCTAGAAATTTTATAAAATTTTTTGCAAGCCTTCATGACCCCCAATACTGCACTGCCTCATTGGATATTTTGTCACCTGTACACAAAATTTAAAAAACGAATGCAATAAATTCTGGGGCCAAAATAGTCCAGTCGCGTTAGACAAAAAAAGGGCTTAACTGGGAAAAAATTAGGGACCATAATTTTATTGTTCCGACCTTTAGGGGGGGTTAATAGCAGTGTAAATTCAGAATCGCGACTGAATTCCACCCCTGCATCGGCCGCCATCTTGAATTTAAGGAAAAATCGTTTTTCCTCAATATCTCGGCCATTTTCAACTTTACAACAAAAATGGTAAGGACTTAAGTTGTTGCAAATGCGATTTCCTACAACTTCTTTTATTACAAATTTTATCGTGCGATCGATATTTTTCAAGTTAAGGGGGAAAATAGTGACAAAGTATAATTATTGAATTATCTAGTTTGTTATTGACTTTACGACATAAATATACATAAACAAAGTGGGAAAGAATTATATTTTCTACAATTTTGATCTCTTTGATTTTTTCGCTA